>NC_092413.1:129960625-130260868 GCF_040894005.1 Engystomops pustulosus | reverse complement strand
AGGTTCATGTCTGAAGTTACTGGGACTCGTGGTAGAGCACTGTTGAGGCCAGAACAGTGCGAACAGGTGATGTCGTGGATTGCCGACAATGCTTCGAGCAATTTGTCCACCAGTCAGTCTTCCACGCAGTCCACCCATGTCACCGAAATCGGCACTCCTCCAGCTCCTGCACCTCAGCCTCCTCCCCCCCAGTCTGCCCCCTCCCAGCAAAATTTGCCATTTGAACCGGCATACTCTGAGGAACTGTTTTCTGGACCCTTCCCACAGTCACAAACCACTTGTCCGGTTGCTGATGAGCAATTTTCCGATGCCCAGGTTTTCCACCAGTCGCAGTCTGTGGGTGATGATGACCTTGTTGACGTACTGGAAGAAGTGTGTAAAGAGGTGTCCGACGATGAGGAGACACGGTTGTCAGACAGTGGGGAAGTTGTTGTCAGGGCAGAAAGTCCGAGGGGGAGCAGACTGAGGGATCGGAGGATGATGAGGTGACAGACCCAAGCTGGGTTGAGAGGCCGGGTGAACACAGTGCTTCTGAGACGGAGAAGAGTCCTCGACCAGAACAGGTTGGAAGAGGCAGTGGTGGGGCCAGACGGAGAGGCAGGGCCAGAGCTGGTGCATCAGCGCCAAATGTGTCAACTAGTGAAGCTCCCGTGGCGAGGGCTCCTGCGGCGAGGGCTAGATTTTCAGAAGTCTGGAGGTTCTTTAAGGAAACACCGGATGACCGACGGACTGTGGTGTGCCACATTTGCCAAACCAGGATCAGCAGGGGTTCCACCACTAATAGCTTAACTACCACCAGTATGCGCAGGCATATGAATGCTAAACACCCCACTCAGTGGCAACAAGCGCGTTCACCTCCGGCCGTGCACACCACTGCTCCTTCCCCTGTGTCAGCTGATAGTCAGCCCCCTGCCCAGGACCCTGCCACAAAAACCCCATCGTCGCCTCCACGATCCTCCACAGCATCCACCAGCGTTCAGCTCTCCATACCCCAGACGCTGGAGCGGAAACGCAAATATAGTGCAACCCACCCGCACGCCCAAGCCCTTAATGTGCACATCTCCAGATTGCTAAGCCTGGAGATGCTGCCCTATAGGCTAGTAGAGACCGAGGCCTTTCGCAGCCTCATGGCGGCGGCCGCCCCTCGGTATTCGGTCCCCAGCCGCCACTACTTTTCCCGATGTGCCGTCCCAGCCCTGCACCAGCACGTGTCAGACAACATAATCCGTGCCCTGACCAACGCCGTTTCTGACAAGGTCCACCTGACCACGGACACGTGGACGAGTGCTGCCGGGCAGGGCCACTATATATCTCTGACGGCACATTGGGTTAACTTGGTGGAGGCTGGGACCGAGTGTGACCCTGCGGCTGGTCATATACTGCCGACGCCGAGGATTGCGGGGCCTACCTCGGTCCAGGTCTTTCAGGCCTACTATGCCTCCTCCTCCTCCAACCCCTCCTCCACCTCCTCCTCCGAACGACCATCCGTGGGCATGGCGCCATCAGTCGGTAGCTCTAGGCACAGCAGCAGTGCCGTCGCTAAGCGACAGCAGGTGGTGCTCAAACTGCTGAGCCTAGGCGATAAAAGGCACACCGCCCAAGAACTATTACAGGGCATCACGGCGCAGACTGATCTGTGGCTGGCACCGCTGAACCTGAAGCCAGGCATGGTTGTGTGTGACAACGGCCGTAACCTGGTGGCGGCTCTGCAACTCGGCAGACTGACACATGTGCCATGCCTGGCCCATGTGTTAAATCTGATAGTTCAGCGTTTCCTCAAGACATACCCCAATCTGTCTGATTTGCTCACGAAGGTGCGCCGCATCTGTGCGCATTTCAGGAAGTCCAGCACAGATGCTGCCACTCTCAGGGCAGCGCAGCGCCGCCTCCAACTGCCCGCTCACCGACTGTTGTGCGACGTGCCCACGAGGTGGAATTCAACACTGACCATGTTATCCAGAGTTTACCAGCAGCGCCGAGCGATTGTAGACTGCCAGATGTCAACTTCCACCAGAACTGGTAGTCAGGTCAGTCAGCTTCCTCAAGTCTACAATGAGGAGTGGACGTGGATGTCTGATATCTGTCAGGTGCTGAGTAACTTTGAGGAGTCAACACAGATGGTCAGTGGCGATGCCGCCATCATCAGCCTCACCATCCCGCTGCTTGGCCTGTTGAAAAACTCTCTGGTCAGCATGAAGTCGGAAGCTTTGCGCTCCTCACAAGAGACGGGGGAAGAAGATTCCCTTGTTGATAGCCAAAGCACCCTTAGGTCTGTTTCTCAGCGCATATCGGAGGAGGTGGAGGTGGAGGAGGATGAGGAGGAAGAGGAGGAGAATGTTGGCGAGACACAAGAGGGGACCATTGTTGAGTCCTTCACTGTTGAGCGTGTATGGGCAGAAGAAGAGGAATTGGAGGAGTTGGAGGAGGAGGAAATGGACAGTCAGGCCAGTGAGGGGAGCAAATTCTTACGCGTTGGTACTCTGGCGCATATGGCAGATTTCATGCTAGGCTGCCTATCCCGTGACCCTCGCGTTCAAAGAATTTATTCCAGCACCGATTACTGGGTGTTCACTCTCCTGGACCCACGGTACAAGCAAAATCTTTCCACTCTCATCCCTGGAGTGGAAAGGAGTGTGAGAATGCATGAATACCAGCAGGCCCTGGTGCACAAGCTGAAACAGTATTTCCCTTCTGACAGCGCTAGCGGCAGAGTGTGTAGTTCTGTGGGACAAGTAGCGAGGGAGAGTAGGCGAGCAGGCAGCTTGTCCAGCACTGGCAAGGGTACGCTTTACAAGGCTTTTGCCAGCTTTATGTCACCCCAGCAAGACACTGTCACCTGTTCCCAGTCTCGGCAGAGTAGGGCTGATCTTTACAGAAAGATGGTGAGGGAGTACGTAGCTGACCATACCATCGTCCTAAATGATCACACAGCTCCCTACAACTACTGGGTTTCAAAGCTGGACTTGTGGCACGAACTGTACGCCTTGGAGGTTCTTGCCTGCCCTGCCGCTAGCGTCTTGTCCGAGCGGGTTTTCAGTGCAGCTGGTGGCATCATCACCGATAAGCGTACACGCCTGTCGACTGACAGCGCTGACAGGCTGACGCTTATCAAGATGAATAAAGCATGGATTTCTCCTAATTTCCAATCTCCAGCAGGTGAAGGAAGCTCAACCTGAATAATTTATCCACTCCTCCTCCTCATTTTCCTCCTTCTCCTGCTCTTTGTACAGTAAAGCAGAGGAAACTGGCTATTTTTTGACAGGGCCCACTGGCTCTACCTATAGTACTTTATGCATTTAATTTTTCTGGAGGGCCACCGACCCGGTCCTCTGTTTTAAACAATTTTTGGGAGTGCCACATACAGGCACTCAATCTATTCAATTTTTCTGGAGCTCCACCTACCTGCTCCTCTGGTTTGAAAAATTTTTTGGACTGCCACATACAGGCACTCAATCTATTCCATTTTTCTGGAGGGCCACCTACCTGCTCCTCTGGTTTAAAAACTTTTTTGGACTGCCACATACAGGCACTCAATCTATTCCATTTTTCTGGAGGGCCACCTACCTGCTCCTCTGGTTTAAAAACTATTTTGGACTGCCACATACAGGCACTCAATCTATTCCATTTTTCTGGAGGGCCACCTACCTGCTCCTCTGGTTTAAAAACTTTTTTGGACTGCCACATACAGGCACTCAATCTATTCCATTTTTCTGGAGGGCCACCTACCTGCTCCTCTGGTTTGAAAAATTTTTTGGACTGCCACATACAGGCACTATCCAAATTGAATTGTCTCCATAGCAGCCTCCACACGTTGTCTCCATTGCTACCTCCAAAAGTCGTCCATATAGCTGCCTCCATACATCGTCCCTTTATCAAACGAGGTTTGTCAGGCCGAAATTTGGGTTGTTTTCATGGATTCCACATCAAAGTTGTTAACTTTGTCGCCACCCTGCTGTGTTATCCACAAAATACACTGGCAAACTTTTACCATTTAGGGATATTATTTCAGCGCTTCTTGCGCATCTGTTTACATTCCCCTCACCCGCCATATCCCAAACTTATAAGAACGCTACTACACTTGATCTTATACAAAAGGTTCTTAGAAGTGCTGTTTGGGGAGTAGCCTAGAGACAGGGGCTTGGATTGGCGAAAGCTCGCCTGGCAGCGGAGCGCCAGCTCCATGCCAAGAACCAACTAACATAGTTTTAACTGCAGCACCTTTAATCTACTACTAGTTCACTGCCTCCATACATGCCCGCCTTATCAAACGTGCTGTGTCAGGCAGAATTTTGGGTTGTTTTCATGGCTTCCACAACAAACTTGTTAACTTTGTCGCCACCCTGCTGTGTAATCCACAAAATATACTGGCAAACTTTTACCATTTACGGATATTATTTCAGCGCTTCTTGCGCATCTGTTTACATTCCCCTCACCCGCCATATCCTAAACTTATAAGAACGCTACTACACTTGATCTTATACAAAAGGTTCTTAGAAGTGCTGTTTGGGGAGTAGCCTAGAGACAGGGGCTTGGATTGGCGAAAGCTCGCCTGGCAGCGGAGCGCCAGCTCCATGCCAAGAAACAACCAACATAGTTTTAACTGCAGCACCTTTAATCTACTACTAGTTCACTGCCTCCATACATGGTCCCCTTATCAAACGAGCTGTGTCAGGCAGAATTTTGGATTGTTTTCATGGCTTCCATGTTAACTTTGTCGCCACCCTGCTGTGTAATCCACAAAATATACTGGCAAACTTTTATCATGTACCGATATTATTTGAGCGCTTCTTGCTCACCTCCTTTGGTTCCTCTCTGCTACCCATTGGTTTGAAGCCTGAGTCCATTTAGGGTATGTCGCCATGCCACTCTCTAGCCTTCCGCTGCTGCCGCTGCCTCTGCATGCCGTCCCCTATAGTGTCAGGGTCAATTATTGGATGTTTTAGATGCTATCTAGCTTCATTCTGTCACTCTGTCATGGCCATGCTGTTGCCCATAATTTTGGCATAATGGTGCATTTAAGCAGCCTCAGAGGCATCCATGCATGCTGCCCCTGCTGTTTCCTGTCCATTTCCGTGGTGTTTCCATCCTTTTCTGAGGTTCCCAGGTGTTTGGCCAAGCTTCCCTGTGCAGAGCCTTGGTCCCCTTGAAAAATGCTCGAGTCTCCCATTGACTTCAATGGGGCTCGTTACTCGAAACGAGCACTCGAGCATCGGGAAAAGTTCGTCTCGAATAACGAGTACCCGAGCATTTTAGTGCTCGCTCATCTCTAAATATTGTCTATAATTAAACAAAGCAAATAAATAAATAACGAGACAAAAAAAATCTCTATATACTGTACCTTTTTTAAAAAATTTGAGGCACTACTGTAGATTTGCATGGTCAAAGGCATGCTTAAACATTAATGGTCAAATAAACACCAATTGGGTAGCTCTATGTTTTGCAGAAAACCCTATAGGTCTCCAGCATGAAAAGTTTTAGAAAAAAGAGTGATACTTAAAAAAAAGTAACATTTCAGTAATATAAATCTAATCCTTTTTACTTAAGCTATATTTCAGTTTCAAGATAGGAGACCCAACACATGCCAAGATTCAAACTAAACCAAAATCCATTGTTTGTTTTTTTTACAGAAGGTTGGAGTGTTGCCCATTGCTTCGGTTATCAAAGAAAAGGGGGATTTGTTGCCCAGAACGATCAATTACATTTCACTTTTCATTTTTCATGTGCAGTTTAGAAAATAAAAGTTGAATTTTATATGAAAAAGGCAACATTATCCTCAAAACAGCTGTGATACCTTAGTATTTATTGATCCCATTCATTTGCCCTTAGTATTTGACCTTTTGACCCTTTATTCCAAGCTGTTATGTCTACCTGTAGATACTCATTTTGCCATTTATTGCTGACATTTTTGGTCAGTAAACTTCCAGGTACCTGAAGGAACAGTACCCATTGCTGCATAGCAACCTTTGAGTTACTAAGAATAGCTTACACGACTTCACTTACCTCTGTTGGCTTCCACTTTCACACAGAGACTAGCAATTTTTTGTGCTTTAGTCTAAGGTCACTTTCACATGGCATGATACAGGAAATGGACCTTTTTCATGGATATGATCCCCCCAATTCAAGTAAATGGATACATGAGAAAAATAAATTCACATATGTTGATTGGCCTTGAAAAAGATGACCTCAAATTGGTCTGGCCTGAAAATAAAGGTAATATTCTTAATAAAGTTTTGCTTAAATCCAGTTCTGTTTTAGGTTCTTGAGATATGCGTAGGTCTGCTTATAGTGATGTGTACCTCTGTTTTTGTGTTTTAATGGAGCACTGAAGAAAGAAATTATTCTGTCCAATTGGAAAGCTGGAGAAAAATGTCATTGTCTTCATTGTCTCCTATGACATCTGCTACTGACAAGACTTCCCTCTTATGTGCACTGCTGCACATCTATTGAGTTACTAATAGCTTCGCCCCTAGTATCTGCCTCAGGAATCTATCAAATAGTGAAACTTAAAATGAACTAACTGACACCCTTCTTTTAGATAAATATTGTTTCCCTTACATATCCATAAATCAACTTTATCTTATATTACCTGACATCAAAGTGGTCATGTGACCAGGGTGATTTTATCTAAGGTCCTGTTACAGTTGCAACATCTACCCCATTTATGTATCTTATCACATGAAATAGCATGCATCCATGGATTTCTCTTCCTCCCCATCCTCCATTTACATCTACTTCTCCCCATACTCCACAAGGGCATGCTGTGACCAGACACATAGATGGAGTAAATGTTGCAAATGTAACAGCACCTTAGTTGACATCACCCTGATCACATGACATAAAGTGCCCAACGATGTAAGTGCCCAACGAGACCTGTCAATCAAGAAAAAGGAGGCAGGGTAAAACTGTAACCAATGAATATGCAGAGCTTTATCACACTCACTTAGTGTGGTGGACTCACATCAGGTGATTTGCGTAGGTTACACACTGATTTTTCTAAAATTGCAGTCATGGAACCATTTTGGAATAACGGCAATGCTTTCTAATCATAGTTTTTTTAAGTATTTTGGGTGGGTTAATTTTCATGACCACTCTTTAAGTGGACTTAAATCTGATGTTTCCTGTGATTACTGCTTTCTAAATTGTGTCTAGATCTGGTGACCCTTGAAAAGCTTATTAAATTGTTAACCCTGCGGTATCAGAATATGCAGTATTGGAGCTGTGGTATCGGAATATGCATATAGGCCATTGCATATGGCAATAATGTAGCAGAGAAGTTGGTAAGAATTTATATTAACAATGTATAGAATGGCATGAAAAAAAAATACTGGATTAGATTGAAAAAGTGAAGGCCAGTATGGTTAAAATGAAAGCACTCTGAGGTTATGAGCCCCTAATTGTTTCAGCAGATAGTGAACTCACATCTGGAATAAAGCAAGAAAAGCCTTGTGGTCCCTGAAAGAATCTGACCTAGGGTATTAAAGGAATGTTCTAGTCAATTGTTCCTTTCAATCTGTACTGTCAAAAGAACTGTCAATCTGGAAAATAGTCCCAAAAAGTACAAAACCTGTGAACTGTGACACTGCATATCCTGCAGCTTTTCAAAGAAGTGTTTATACAGTAACTAAAGGAGGCTGCGAGTGGCTTTCTGTCCCTATTACAGGAAAAAAAGGTGGAGGATGCCCTACTATTCATGTTGTAAAAGATATATTGGCCCGATATTATAAGGAAGATGATACCAAATAAATTAATCCCCGTCAAATTAGGGGATTAATCACTGAAAAAATACAGTACTGTACATATAGACAAAAGTGGCATAATAGAGTTTCCTAAGCAGTAACTATGGGGCACATAGTTGCCCTTCTTGTACACTCTATACACATCTGACTTCAGCCATGGTTCTGATGATTGTTGCTTTCTTGGACGATTCTGTAATTGTGAAAGATGCGTAAAAACAGTGACGCTAAATACAAGTACGTTATAGATGCCTTTGTGGAATAGATGGATGGTGAATGTTAAAAAAACAAACATAGAAAATGGTATTTGATGTAAGAAAAAAGTTGTAGGCCAGGCCATTGAGCAGGTTAAAACCTATACATTTCTAGGAATGTATATAGATGATAGCCATTTAATATCTCTAGCTAAATTTTGAATATGATTTATAATACAGTACTGCCAATTTGCTTCCCTATACTGTAATCTGTTGGGGAGGTAATGCCAGATCAAAAGAACTAAATAAATGTTATGCATAGAGTCAGTGGTGTAACTAGAAGCTGATGGGCCCCAGTGCAAAGTCTGTACCAGGCCCCGACTATAATGTATGGTTTATAGCAGTGATGGCGAACCTATGGCACGGGTGCCAGAGGTGGCACTCAGGGACCTTTATGTGGGCACCCAGGCTGTCGCCCCAGGACAAAGTTCACCAGACAGGACTTAAATCTTCCTGCAGTCTTAGACAATTGAGGTGCAGCTCTCGGCACTCTTTTAAGGTGACGTATCCTTGACTGATTGGAACTGCAAGATGAGTAACAAGGTGTGAACAGGGCCAGAATATTTTTGAAGGTCCTACTGCTGGCCCCACGATTCTTCATGTACAGAGAGACCCTGGAGAGAAGCTACAATGATGTCTGAATTTGCCTTCCTGCTTTCAACTGTATTGGTGTACTCAGGGGGCTGATACGATTGAATGTTGTGGAACAACAGAGAGCAATAAGTTGCTGTTTAAAATGTCAAGTTGGCACTCGATGGTAAATAAGTAGATTTTGGTTGAAGTTTGGGCACCCGGTCTCTAAAAGGTTCGCCATCACTGGTTTATAGTAATAGTCTTCTCATATAGGAAAGTGACACCATAAGGGCTCCCTAAGCAACCTCTGCACCCCCTCAAATTACGCCCCTGCATATAGTTCAAGGCATAATAGGTATACTGAGGACTAATCAGGATGTTTGACAAGCAAGTAGTTGAAAAAATCAAACCATTGAAATAAACTCACCAATGGTTCAGGAACCATTTAATACTGATCCAGAGCATTTGTATGTTGAATTAATTTCTGTGCAATAGGTGTGTGTAAATGATGTATGTGTTTTGTATCAATGCTGTTGTGTTTAACTGTCTGTATAAAAACTCATTGAACTGTAATGTACAAATCAATTTCCCCAAGAAACTCTAAATGTAGTAGAAGTGGCAATTGGAAATGATTTATGAATACATGACAATATAAGTGAAATGCAAAAAAGCTTATTTTACTTCAGTCAACGAGCACCATGTGTTTTTAAAGAAAACCTGTCACCACATTTTCACATATACAGCCATAGACAGGTTTCTACAGAGCCCTATTACCCGACACCCTTCTTTTATCTAAAAATAGTTTAGCTAAAATAATATATATAATATTATATTCCCTGGTATCATAGGGGTGCATGTCTTGCCTGGCCAGCCCCTCCCATCTACTCCTTCCCATGTGCTATGCCTCTTCTCAGCATGTCATGTGACCAGGGTTAGCCTCCTAACATTAGCAAACAGTACACCATGCATATATCTGATCACATGAAATCATAGCAGCTTTCTACTTATCCCCATCCTCCATGGAGGCTGCTGTGATTTCATGTGATCAGATACATACATGAGGTGGATGTTGCAGAGGTAACAAGACAATGATCATCCTGGTCACATGACTTTAAAAGCCCAATGATGTAACAGAGCTTTTCATACATTAGCATATCTTAGCCTGTCAATCAGGCACAAAGAGGCAATGCAAGTAAGTTTTAATATGCTTGACTCAATTAGTGTGAATCACTCACATCTATTGAATTGCTTATAAGTTTTAAAACACATTTTTAACATTGCAGCCATCTATTAAGGGCAATGCTTTTTAAACATAGCTTTTAATGAAGTCTTTATTTTGGGTGGGTTAATTTACATGGCAGGTTCTCTTTAAGGATTTCCCTTGTGCAAAGGTGCACCATAATCTGTTTGCTTTACCATTGTCTGATGACTTTTGCCATCCTGTTCCAGTCAAATATTGTCAACATCTTTTTCTTCCTGCCTTTATAACATAGTACCGTATTGGTACATGATTTATATTTCATGTCTCTTTAAATCTCTAGTGGTTGAATAATTCTGCACTCAGGGGATAACTACCTGCAGAAACAGATTGCAACAGGAGAGGCCGATGCCGGGTGTATTCCTGTATTGTTTTTGAACTTGCTGATGGGAGCAGTCCACTCCCAAAACGCGTTGTCCCTCTATCATGTCAAGAAAATAAAGATCTTCAACACAACTGCATTTCTACTATTCCTGATTGGAAGCAGCACATCTGGCCATTCTTCTCTTTTTTGTTTAGATCCGTTGCAGAAAAGTTGTAAAGCAGTGTTCAGACTCAGTACAGAATGTAACAAAATCACACATGAAGTACATTATGTTAGATTATCTGCATACAACTAGGAGGAAGTGCTGTCATCTCCATCATTATATCTGTTACTTTTAGAACCATTGTATTACAACTCGAGATTGCCTGCATTTCAGGGAAAATTCGTTTAGCCACGAATCCGAAGTTTGCGGTGATTCGTGGGAACAGAGCATTTTTTTTCACCTTTATTACCAAAATGGGGCGAGCATAACGTGTTACGTGGGGCAGAGAACTCTGGGAAGGACAGAGGAACACCCTCGATCACATGTGCAGACCTGTAAGCCAATCAGCAACCGGCAAGCTTATGTGATGTCACACAGCCCTATAAAAACAGGCAGCCATTTGCAATCTCAGCATTTCACACTTCATGTGCAGTCTGTAGCGTCTAGCTGCTTGGATTGTACTGTGCTAAAGCGATTTTTTTCTCCAATGATGTCCATTTTGGGCAATCTGTATACCCCAAATTGCAGTTCTATTTTGTTGCTGAAGTGAATAGGAGAAATCTGTGTCAAATCCACAGAGTTTCTGCAGTGAATGATCTTTTCTCCTATCCCAGGATGTCGGTTTTGGGGGATCTGTATACCCCAAATAGAATTTCTTTTTTGAAAAGAAACTTATTCAATCAATCCAGCTCACCTGGCGTTGCATGGTTCCAAAAGGCTGAAGTGCTGGCAGCACACAAACAATAGGAGAAGCTTGTTGAAATGAACCAGCAAGTCCATAGGGATGAATTCTCTTTAAAACTTTTTCTTTATTTCTTCCTCATAAAACCAGTTACAGACAGGTTGGCAACATCAGAGAGTAGTAGATCCACACATCTTACGCGTTTCGAGTCCTTGCGACTCTTAATCATAGACTATGCCCCCCAGTATACAGCTAGCACCTGCCCCACAGTATATTGCCTGACAGCCTCTGTCCCCCAGTATGTAGGCTGACAGCCCCTGTACCCCAGTATATAGCTTGCCAGCTCCTTCCCCCCAGTATGTAGCATGCAGCCCCAGCCCCCCAGTATATATCATGCAGCTCCTGCCCCCCCGGGGTAAAGACAGCCACTGCCCCCCAGTATATAGCCTGCAGCCCCTGCCCCCAGTATAAAGCCTGACAACCCCCTGCCCCCCAGTATACAGCCAGACCCTGCCACCCAGTATATAGCCTGCAGCCCCTGCCCCAGTATATAGCCTGCCAGCCCCTCCCCCCAGTATATGGCCTGAAGCCTCTGCCCCCCAGAATACAGCCAGTCCTTTCCACCCAGTACATAGCCAGTCCCTGCCCCCCAGTATATAGCCTCCAGCCCTTGCGCACTAGTCTACATCCAGCCCTGCCCCCATATTTAGCCTGCTAGCCTGTCTCCAATATATAACCTGCCAGCACCTGTCCCCCCAATATATAGCCTACCAGCCCCTCCTCCTCCCCAGTATATAGCCTGCCAGCTCCTGCCAACTAGTATATATCCTGCCAGCCCCTGCTCTTAGTATGTAACTAGCAGCCCCTGCCCCCCAGGTTATAGCCAGCTCATCCCCCAAGTATATAGATGGCCAGCTCCTGCCCCGGGCATGCCATGCCTATAAAGAAATAAAACTGCACTCACCTTTCCAACACCACCTGCAGGTCCTCTTCTAGCTTCGGGTGCTCTTTTGAGTTCCTCCTGCTCCTCTTCGGATTCCTCCAGCTCCTTTAGGTCGCGAGCAGCACACACAATGCCGTCAGCCACTTGCAGACATCATCGTATGTGCCACCGGCATCGGGTAGGGACCCAGAGCACCCGAAGCAAGAAAAGGACCAGCAAAGGGTGTCGAAAAGTTGAGTACAGTTTTAATTTTTCTTATAGACTCAAGTATAAGCTGAGTTAGGGTTTTTCAGCAAGAAGATCTTCTTTTCAGGAAGATTTATGAGCAATAGTTACAGAACATAAAAAATCCAAAAGTGTGGGAAAAAAGGTGTGCAGCAAAATATGGGCATTATACTATTGAAACTCATAGGGGCTCATTTACTTACCCGGTCCTGTCGCGATCCAGCGGCACGTTCTCCAACAAGGATTCAGGTCTTCCGGCGACTCACTAAGGTCGTGCACCAGTATCCACCGGGAGTGTCGCTGCTGCGCCAATGTCTGCCGAGGTACGCTGGAGTTCACCTTCCTATTCCTGGTGCATGTAAGTGTGTGTCAAGCGACACTTTTTTTTTTTAAATAGCGTGATTTTTACTAATCCGCCAGGTTTTCGCCCAGTTCCACAACCCCCGGTTTTCGTTGCATGCAAGCCGGCGCTGATGCGACACAATCTGATCGCGTGTGCCAAAAATCTGGGGCAATTTGGCGCAAAACGGTAAAACCGGAAAACCCGGCAGAAAACATGATTCAGACCCTTAGTAAATGTGCCCCATACTGTTTTGAAAATGAGGATCACAGATTTGCTAAAAAATCATTATAAAATTGTGTTTCAATTAAATAATTCTGGCATGTCTTGCATTAGGGGGTCAGATAATGTCAATATTATGTTGGTCTGAATATATTGTGCCGGCATGTTCTACAGGAGGCTATTCAGCATCTAGGTCAGTGGTGGCGAACCTATGGCATGGGTGCCAGAGGTGGCACTCAGGGCCCTCTCTGTGGGCACTCAGGCCATTGCCCCAATTTCACCAAACAGGACCAAATCCACCAAATCTTCCTGTAGTCCCAAGCAACTTAAAAGATGCTGCTGTCGGTGCTAATTTAAAGTTACATTTCATTGGCTGTTTGGAACAGGAAAAGTGAGAAGGTGTTGACAGAACTACATTGTCTTTGGAGGTCCTCCTGCTGGACCCACCATTCTTCCTGGAGGGAAGCTACAATAATGGTCTGAATTTGTCCACCTTCGTTCAACTGTATTGGTGGCGTCAGTGGGTTAATACAATTGAATGATGTGGAAGAACAGGTAGCAATAAGTTACTGCTTGAAATGCCATGTTGGCACTTCATGGTAAATAAGTGGATGCTGGTTGTAGTTTGGGCACTCGGTCTCTAAAAGGTTTGTCAATCACTGATCTAGGTGAAAATAGCGTGTAATAATATGGCAGTCATTAATGTATACCATCAAATTTTATGGGAACCTTATTAAAGCTTTGTATTGGTGGAACCCAAATTCCTTGATGTGCCGACATCTGTGTCTGCCATGGTATAGTATAGTTGAGCAGAAGATACTGTCAGTGACTTTATATTTATATAATGTTAAAAATCTGATTATATGTTTGACAGTACACACTTTCTGCTAGGCTATGAGTCACCCAGCTTAACAGACGCAATCCAGATGAGACTTAGAAAATGTTTTGTCCATCTGTCTTTCTGTTTCATTTGACATTCAAATTAACACAAACAATATGTAAAGTCTCTCAGCGACATTGTGTGAAATCCAGCAAAGCATTCTTTACTCGTTAAAAGAATGTGTTAGTATTACTGAATTAATTAATGAGTTTGTTTGTGAAAATGCATTATGTAGATGGTTTCCATTAATGGAATGAGTGAATCTGAACATTTTCTCTGTCTTATGTCAAACCCACTAAGTTCCCAAAGAATTGTTTTGACTTTTAACATCCTTTCGTCACAAGGAGTACTTTCCACACTACCTCATGGAACTAGTAGCAAGCTTCACAGTAAATGGCTATGGAGTACATGGTGTAATATGTTACAGATTTGTATTGATCTCCTGTAGAAACAGATGGCCAACAGGAACTACTGAGATCACATCCCATAGTTCAACTTTATCAAAGCAAATTTGACCATGTTTACTGTGCAAATAACTGGATGTCCTAGACTTCCTCACTCAAAGGAAAATAATACCTTCATGGTAAATAATTATAATTATAGACACAATTATAAAAGCATGTACAACTACATTATCTGTATAGTCTCCACACCTAATGACTGATGAAAAACTGAACTGTGAACTAGACTCTAACTTCGTTTATCTCAGCATTACATTAAAGTGGTATTCTCGTCTGGGCACTCACATTCAGTTTCATTAATCTGCCATATGTAAACATTTCTTCAATTAGATGTTATTAAAAAAAATGTTCCTGTGTAAAGATAATTTCTCATAAATGTAGTGATATGGTCCCTTAGAAACGAGATAGCTTCCCCGGATACGGCCACCTCTGCTGGAGTGAGTGCACAAAGAAACAAAAGGTTATTGTATACAAAATGTCCGGGAGTTACTACATGTCGCACAGCCGTCCTGTGGTAATGATCGCTGAATCCTGGTGGTCCGGCAGGACTCTGGCAGCGATGGCCAGACTTCCGCTATAGAGTGTGACGTGGTCGTATCCGAGGAAGCTATCTGGTTTCTAAGGGACAACATGACTACATTTATGAGAAATTATCTTCACACAGGAACATTTTATTAATTAACATCCAATTGAAGAGATGTTTACATAAGGCAAATGAATTTAATTAAATGTAAATGCCCAGATGGGAAAACCCCTTTAAGCCTGTATGCAGTGGGTTCACGGGAAGAGCCCTCACCATGCAGGGTAATTGGATACTGCAATATTAAAGGACATCTACCACTAGAATGAAGTATTGTAAACCAATCACATTGACATACTGGTGTGTGCCCTCTCTGGCAGGATCCGTTCTTCTTTTAGCTATGCAAAGAGTCTCAGGGACTCAATGCTCCATAGGTATTAATGGAGAATGAAACCCCTCAGGCTCATCTGCATAATTTTTAAAGCACCTTTTTTCCTTAAAAAAAGAGCATAAGAACATTAAAGAAAAGCGGATGCTGGAAGAGGGGGTAAACACTAGTATGTCAGTGTGCTTGGTTTACAATCCTTTATCCTGGTGGTGGATGTAATTCAACTAACCTTTTCAATAAAATGTTTGTAGAGTGAAACCTGTAAAACAAAAGCCTCCTGGAAATGGCACTACTGTGCATTTTTGTCAATTCCACCACTTTTGGAACTTGTATACATCTATCTTTCATCCATCCATGGTCGGACTGACCCACTGACTTGCCGGTGAAAGCCCTGGTGAGCCTGACTGCGCCGCCTATACCCCCTTTTTCGGTTGGGCACTCACTGTGCCCGATGGAGTGGAAAGCAATGATGGCAGGCGCGATATGATGATGTCATCATCTGCCGGCCTGTTGTACACAGCAGCAGAGAAGAGGAGGAGCTGCTGGGGAACCTGGAAAGGTGAGTTATGTGGTGTTTTTTTGTTGTCTAACTATGTTACAAAGAGGCCATAAATGAGTGGGGGGAAGTGGGTACAGAAGATCAGGGGGGCCCATAATGAGAGGGGGAGATACCAGGGGGCACACAAAAAGAGGGGGCAGATGATGGGGCTACAAAATGAGAGGGAGATGAAAGGGGGCCCATAATAATAGTAGGAGATACAACATTAAGAGGAGGGAGGGGAGAAAACCACAAATGAAAGGGGGAACAGAAGATGAGTGGGGGGTGACAAGATAGGGGGAGATTAGAGTGGGTTAGAAAAAGAGGTAGAGATGAGGGGGGATACCAGGGGATCCACAATAAGAGGGGGGGAGGAGTTACAAAATTAGGCAGAGATACAAGGGTCAACATTAAGAGAAGGGAGATGAGAGGCGGCAAAGAAGATGAAGGGGGCCTACAATAAGAGCAGGTCAAAAAAAGAGGGGGAGATACCAGGGGGCGCACAATAAGAGAGGGGGAGATGATGAGTTACATAATGAGGGATGGATAAAGAGATTCCACGATGAGAGGGGTATATACAAGGGGGCCCATATTTAGAGACCGGTGAATAGAAAGACTACAATAACAGGGGGTAAATGAGAGAGGACGCACAATTTTTAGTATATAGCCTGCAGCCCCTGCCCCCCAGTATACTGCCTGCAGCCCCTGCCCCCCAGTATATTGGCTAAAGCTCCTGCCCCCCAGTAAATAGCCTGTAGCCCCTGCCCGCCAGTATATATCCTACAGCCCTGCCCCCCAAGAATATAGCCTGCAGCCCCTGCCCCCCAGTATAAGGCCTACAGACCCTGCCCCCAGTATATAGCCAGCAGCCCCTGTCCCCCCAGTATATAGCCTGCAGCCCCTGCCCCAAGTATATAGCCAGTAGTCCCTGCTCCCCAGTACATAGCCTGTAACCCCTTCACCAGTATATAGCCTGAAGCCCCTGCCCCCCAGTATATAGCCTGCAGCCCCTGACCCCTAGTATGTAGCCTGCAGCCCCTGACCACAGTATATAACCTGTAGCTGCAGCCCCCAGTATAAAGCCTGCAGCCCCTGCCCCAAGTATATAGCCTGTGACCCCTGCCCTCAGTATATAGCCTATAGACCCTGCCTCTAGTATATAGCCTGTAGCCCCTGCCCCCAGTATATAGCCAGAAGCCCATGCCCCCCAGTATATAGCCAGCAGCCCATGTCCCCTAGTATAATGCCTGTAACCCCTGCCCCCAGTATATAGCCTTTAGCCCCTGCCACCAGTATTTAGCCGGCAGCCCCTGCCCCCCCAGTATATAGCCTGCAGCCCCTACCCCTAGTATATAGCCAGTAGTCCCTGCTCCCCAGTATATAGCCTGTAACCCCTGCCCCCAGTATATAGCCTGTATCCCCTGCCTCCAGTATTTAGCCTGCAGCCCCTGCCCCTCAGTATTTAGCGTGTAGCTCCTGCCACCCTGAATCTACTTAGTAGAAAGTGGAAGAAGTATTTTAAACTAAATGACAGGAAGAAGTGTCTTGAGTTAGGTCGCGAGTAACTAAGATGACTTTCACGCATTGGATATGATAATGGATGAGGGACTGAGGGAACCTGGAGAAGGACCCTTTAAGAAACTTAAAACTAAACCAACAAAATTCCCTTATTGGGTGATACATCTCCTATTGACACCCTCAGTTGTCATGGGCCCACTAAGCCATCTTTCCATGGAACCTGAGTATTCATATAGTATGACTAAGGACTGTATATGTATACATATGACTGACTGTATATGTATAATTCAGGCTGTTCAACCTTACAATGTGGACAAATCCATGTAGCTCACTGGGTTGATTCAAACAAATTTTACAAGAAATGCACTTCAGACAATCTTAAGAGTCTTGGGAGTCATGACATTTTTTCAACACATGTAGAAATCAAGTTGTAAATTAATCTAGTTCTTAAAGAAAACTTGTCATTAGGTTATAACCCACGAATCTACTAGTCACCTCAGTTAGAGTATGAAAGGTCCTTTCTAGAATTCCCTCTTTATATGAACTCTCCTTCAAAGTCAGGAAATATGAATCTTCTCATCCTATTTACACATGAGATGAGAGTCAAGTTTAGTGATTGCAGGGGTAGTCACTTCAGAAGCCATATCTTTGGTTCTCTGGTACCTAGAAATATGCTTTTTGTGTTAAAGAAATGAATCTCATATTTCACATCTATCAGGCTTATGGCTTTGTAAGCCACAGAACCAGGAGATATGGGCAGCTAAAGGCATAGTTAGAAATGATGAAGTTCCTGTCTTTTTTAACCACCTTTATGTCCAGTTCTGTAGATTACAGACCCACAAGCCTGATCCAAAATATGCCAGTGGCATGTTTTACATACTATAGAACCAAAGATAAGGACTTCTGAAGTGACTCGCTGCCACTAAACTCAACTCATGTGCTTATGAGGTGAGAAGGGTCATATTTGCCTTTGTGGGATATTTTATAAGTAAACGGATGGGATTTCACATAAAAGAGATTCATCTCTTCCCTGATGAGGCTTGTAGTTAAGTGAGGTAACACCTAGTGACAGGTTACCTTTAAAAACTGCAGTTAGATTGTGCACTTATGGGGAATTTACAAATTTCATGACAAATTCTAGTATTTAAATACAACCTCACACAATGGAGCAAATAATGATCTGCTATATGATATAAGTTACATTGTTTTCCCTCATTGCTCTTTTTCTTCACACAGAATATTCGGCATGCATTACCGTACACTGACATTTTTTCTTCATAAACTGTTTAACATGTATGTGATGATTCTGAAATGTCCTACTGGAAAAAGTACTATGGGGAAATTTGGAAAAAATGAGTGCTTCAATCTTATTCCTAGGAATAGCAGTGTCTGTATCAAAATATATTTTTCCAAGTACATTAAACATTTTGTTCAAACATGAGTTATATTTGCGGTCTGCAAAGCTGTTTTGCCCTAAAAAGGAAATAAAATGGTTAGGACTATTTTTTTTTCCTAGGGCTCTTATTTCTTTAACACATTCTAACAGCTACTGAAGGTCAGAACTTTTCCAAAGTTTTGCTGTCCTATCCTCTATAAGAAGAATGAGCACATATCTCCTAGAAAACAGTTTATTACTGTATCACTAGTAAATTAAATTACAGTATTTATGTGGATTGCAGTTTTACATTTAGATGAAGAGTAGAAGAGTTTGAAATTCAGAAGACAAAATGATTATGATAATGTTATGATATGTTTGAATTTGTTACAATTATGGACTTTTTTTATATTTATTTGTCATCAAAAATTCAGAATTTTACACTCACCAGGGCCAATTTTGTTTCAGGAACAGTATTGCTTTATTAAGTTTATTTTAGCAGGCATTTGTGTTGTTTTTTTTTTTTGTTACTGGCTGTAGCTCCCAGCTTTGCCCGGGATATTAAATAACTGCTCTTACCTATGACAACATAGAATGGGTTAACAAAAATATTTAACATGTACTGTATCTCTCTCTCTCTGACTGTCTCTCTCTTATTGTCTCTGATTGACTCTTAACCTACACATACTCAAGAAGATATATATATATATATATATATATATATATATATATACAAAATTTTATTCACAAAATACTATACACAAAAGATAGTGTATGGAGACCAAGTCTAATTATAATACGTCAATGACAGACAAAAAAGAAGTGGGGAGACCAGAAGCTCCAAAACGTCAGGCAGCAACATGGCAACGACTAAGATCTGAATAAATGGGGCAATAAAAGTTATAACATACTCCGAAATATTTACCTAAATTACAGACCATCGCTATAATGTCAACATATAACTGAAAATGAATAACAACGGAAATATTTACAGGGGTCAATACACAGAGTGTCCTAAGAAATGAACTTAGACCATGATAATACAGTCAAAGAAATATAAATTCACGAGGACACATACAATAAGCTCAATCTATGCTGAATTGCTTGAGTGCTAAAGTTATATCACATTTAATGTTCAAAAGAGGTCCTCAAAGTGCATGTGATAGAGTATCACGATCATATTGTTTGTATACCTTGCGTCATGCTGGTAAGGTACTGGAATTTGATGAGGACTGGAACGACCTTGACATAAGTTTCATCTTGCAGCTTCGTCTGCCCCCGACTGTCTCTGACAGTCTCTGTGTCCGTATGTCTTTGTCTGTCTCTGACTCTCTCTGTTTCCAACTGTCTCTGTCTCTGACTGTCTTTAACTGTCTTTGACTGTGTCTGACTGCCTCTCTTTGTCTGTCTATGTCTGTCTGACTATCTATCTGTCTGACCCTCTCTCTGTCTATCTGTGTATCTCAGTGTGTTTCTCTGTCTGTCTCTCCTGTCTGGGTGCACCAGACAGGAGTTCACCAGACAGGAACAAATCCACCAAATCTTCCTGCAGTCCCAGGCAACTTGAGAGATGCTGCTCTCAGCTCTATTTTAAAGTGACATTTCATTGGCTGTTTAGAACTGCAGGAAAAGTGAGAAGGTGTGGACAGGGCTGCATTATCTCTGTAGGTCGTCCTGCTGGACTGTTCATTCTTACTCTATAGAGAGTCCCTGGAAAAGAAGCTACAATGAATTTGCCCACCTTCTTTCAACCATATTGGTGACCTCAGCGGCTGATATGATTGAAAGATGTGGAAGAGCCGGTAGCAGCAATAAGTTACTGCTTAAAATCCCATGTTGGCACTTCACGGTAAAGAAATGGATTTTGGTTCTTGCTTGTGCACTCTGTGCCATCACTGGCCTATAGTAACAAATAAAAGCACAGAACTAATATTAATGACCTGTGGCAAAATAGCAACCAATTATGGCTCAGCTTGGGGATTGTACATGCAACTGTGCAGATTTCTTTCGCAGATATACATACACACATACACATATACACTTAGCTTTATTTATTGGATTTCATTTATGATTTTTCACATTAACTCTTAGGCTACATTCACACTAATGTATGGGGGACGTATATACGGCCGACGTATATACGGCCGATATACGTCCCCCATAGGCAGCAATGGGCGCACGGCACCCTACGGGAGAGGTACGGTGCCGCACACGTGCGGCACCGTACCGTTCCGTACCCGGGAAAAAGATAGGACCTGTCCTATCTTTTCCTGTAATACGGCGCCGTGCGCCATAGGTTGCTATGGAGAGGGGCGGGGGTGAGCTGCGCTCACCTCCTCCTCCTCTCCCCGTACACTGGCGTTGCCCGCTACGGTACGGTACGGGCGGGCAACGGCAGTGTGAATATAGCCTTAGCCTTATCTGCTTATGAAAAAATACTGAATAATCACTTTTTACTTTATGTTTTGAGAAAAATATTTTATGTTGGATCTTAACACCTTCCCTACATTTCACAAAATAAAAAATTAAAGAAATTGAAAAATAAGGTTGTTTAATCCCTTCAGGACTAAGCAGTTTTATAGCTTCAGCACCAAGGCAAATTTTCAAATCTGCCATGTGTCACTATATTTGTTTATAACTTTAGAACAATTAAACTTACTCTGGTGATTTTTAGATTATTCATTGTGACATGTTGTGGTATACAGTATATTGGTGATATGGTTTGCATTTATTCATAAACATACTGTATTTTCCGGACTATAAGATGCTTCTTACTATAGGACGCACCCCAGATTTAGGCTTCCAAAAAAGGAAAAATATATTTTACACCAATTAAAATATCCCTGTCACTAAAGCACAGCACACACAGATCAGCTCCATCCATACATGTACACAAACAGATCTGCATCATCTATACCAGTGGTTCTCAACCTTTCTAATGCTGTGACCCCGCAATACAGTTCCTCATGCTGTGGTGACCCCAAACCATGCAACTCGCAGTAAAACCACAGTAAAATTGCGTCTCCGATGGCTTTAGGCGACCCCCGGTTTTGGTCATTCGACCCCCGCTGGGGTCCTGACCCACAGGTTGAGAACCACTGATCTATACAGTTACACACACAGCTTGCATCATCCATACAGTTATACACACAGCCCTGCATCATTCATAAATTTACGCACTCAGCTCTGCATCATCCATACAGTTACACACACAGCTCTGCTTTATCCATACAGTTACACATATACAGCTTGGCTTCATCCATACAGTTACACACACAGCCCTGCATCATTCATTCAGTTACGCACTCAGCTCTGCTTCATCCACACAGTTGCATACACAGCTCTGCTTCATCCATACAGTTACACACACAGCACTGCTTCACCCATACAGTTACACACACAGCCTGCATCATCCATACAGTTACACAAACAGCCCTGCATCATCCATACAGTTACACACACAGCTCTACATCATCCATACAGTTACACACACAGCTCTGCATCATCCATACAGTTACATACACAGCTCTGCTTCATCCATACAGTTACACACACAGCTCTGCATCATCCATACAGTTACATACACAGCTCTGCTTCATCCATACAGTTACACACATAGCTCAGCTATACACACAGAACACCCCACACACACACACACACTTCCCCCTTTCCCCCATTTCCCATCACTGATCTCCATTACAACAGTCAGGAGGGTCTGGCAGTGCTGGATCCTCCTGACCTTTGGTCTATAAGACGCAGGCATTTTTTAGCAAGATTTTTTCTTGCTAAAAAGTACGTCTTATAGTCCAAAAAATATGGTAAATACTTTGATTTCTAAAAGCTATGCTCATCAAACAGTTACTCTAACAGCCCATATTAGTTACTAATTACCATTTGTTAAATGTCTATTTTATGTTGGCATTGATTTTTTAAATTTTTTTTTTTTTATTTTATTTGGGCTTTTGGAATTATTTTTCCAAATTTTAAAGGGATAGTAACATTGAATTATTTATTAAATTATTATTTATTGTGCTATTTAATAGAAACTTCCCGCAAATCACCCCCTTTCTAAAACTGAACCCCCGGAACTATATAAAAACAGCATTTGGTAAGGTTTTTAACCCTGTAAGCATCATGGGTCTTATTTACTAAGGGTCCCGCGGACGCATATTCGTCGTTTTTTTCGACTTTTTGGGGAACGTGCCAGGGATTGTAGTTTTGTATCACAATTGTGCTGGCTTTCACACGAAACAAATCGGGGGGTAGGCCATCGGATGATTCGACAGATTCGGACTATGCACAGGATTTAACATTTAAATTTGTTTTGCAAGCCAAGCAGAAGAAGAAGGTGAACTCCAGTGGACCTGATCGGGGAAGCAACACATGCAGGAAATCGGGCGCACGATCTTCATGAATCGCTGCAAACTTCATCCTCATCGGACAGTCCGAATTGGGGATCGCGCAGGGACCAGGTAAGTAAACATGCCCCATTATGTGCATAGATAACATGTTATCTTTATTCTATGGTTCACCACAATTACGGCTATACCCCATTTATATAGCTTTTTATATTTAACTTGTTTTACATCATGTAAACTTATTTGAGGAGAACTTCAATTGTTTTTACATTTCCATGTTCTAAGAGTGTTGATGGACTCATTTAAGGGCTTGTTTTTTGTTAGATGATTTGTGTATTTTATTGGTATCATGTCAGGGTAAATGTTACTTTTGATCACTTTTCATGCTGTTTTTATGAGGTTAGATATGAAAATATATTTTGTAATTGTCACGGGTGCTCCCTGTCTCGGACTGCGGGTGCACCCGTGCCGGGATCCGGTGGCCGGCTTCTCTCACCTTCCCCGGCTCCCGCGGCGTCCTCGCAGCTCCCGTAGCTTGGCGTGCACAACCCCATCTCCTAGGGCGCACGCGCACCGGCTCGCTAAGATTTAAAGGGCCAGCACGCCATTAATTGCCGCTGGCCATTTCACTAATTCTATATAAGCCTGCCTCTTCCTGCAAGCCCTTGCCGGATCTTTGTGCCTAACAGCCTGAGAGAAAGCTCTTCTATGATTTATCTGCATTCCAGTGTCTCCTGCGATTTACCTGCGTTCCTGTGTCCCCTGCGTTCCTGACCTCCTCCATGTTCCTGTGTTACCTGAGCTCCTCCGTGTTCCTGTGTACCAGTGTTCCTTCGTGCTGCTGTCCTGTGTGCCGTGTTCCCGTACCCATCTGCTTGGACCTCCTGTTGCTGACCCCGGATCGGACTCTGACATTGCATCTCTGCCGCCTGCCCTGACCCTGTGCCTGGACTTTGACCTCGATATTGTCTGCCGTCTCTGTACCTCGACCTTGGCCGCCACTGCAGACAAGTCACGCCTGAGGAACGACCTGGTGGTACCACGCTGCAGCTTGTCTAACGCGCTTTGCGGCGGGCTCTGGTGAAAACCGGGTACCACTTAGGTCCCAGGTAGTGGCTTGTGTCATCATCTGCAGTGGTCCAGAGGATCCACACCTGCAAGCCTGACAGTAATATTGTAATTTTATGCATATTTTTCTTAACCTTTTTTATGGCGTTCATCACAAGAATTCATTAACAATCTTATTTTATTGTACGGTTTGTACAAAATATTTATTGTTTCTGTGGTGTTTAGACTGGTGTTCTAAATGCCAGTCCTTATTAATTTCCCTCAATGTGCTCACTGCACCGTGTACTTGCTTAATGCATTTTTATGGCGGCCGCAATGTATATATCAGTGCATAAATTTGTGTAACTGTGTGTGTGTGTGTGAGGAACTGTATGTGTATATAAATGTGTGTGATTGTAAAAAATCTGTCAGTAAACAAATATTTATATTTTATTTAAAGGGGGAAAGGGGCCCTATTCAAAGTTTGCTATGGGGTCCTGCGTCTTTTAGTTACACCCCTGTCACAATTTGTTTTAATGGAAATTACTATTTATTTACCAACTTTTATTATTTCATGTGATAAATTTAAACAACTCTTGTCCTTCCATTTTTTCGCTTTTATCACTTTGGGGTGTTTGCTTTTCATACTACTTATTTTTCACAGTCATTTATGGCAGATTGGTAGCATATAACAAAGTTTTGTCATTATGGCCCTGTTTTATTTAGACTGTAAAATCTATCACACATGGTATTCACAATAATGGGCAGATAATTTAAAAACTGGTAAATTAAGAACAGTCTGTCTGTGTCTTTGTTTTTCTGGCTTTTTACCACATCATCTGTTCCACACTAGTGTTTATTACATATGCATATTTAAAGCAGCTGGGAAGATCATCTCCCAGACAGAAACATCCATAAGTTCTGCAAATACAGTTCAGATCTGTCACATTCCTATCTTAGGAACTTTAGCTGCCTTGGGATACAGGGCACTAACTTTTGCCATTATTTTATGATGGAGCTTTTGGTAAGAATGTACCACTCAAGAAATCTCTGGCACATAAACAAGTGCAAGCAGAAAAGGAAACTTCAATTGGTAAGGAGCCCATTGGATTTAGAAGCCAATGGTCGAATGCAAAATTTTGTTTTACAGACATCTAGGCTAATAAACTAACACTCTGTACTTTTTTGTAAACCTCAAACTGCTAATACTTTTTTTTTAGCTACAACGTGCTACTATGTATTCACACAACTTTGAAAAACAAATCATAAAAAAAGAATTAGAAGAAAAAAATTATAATAAATTCTAATGTTACTAGAATTATGGACATTTATTATGCACCGAGTGATGCCACAAAATGCCATAAAGCCACTCTGCCATGGCTGCCAGGGTGTGTTCACACAGTGCAATTAAAAATGCATCTTAACTTCATCATAAACAGTTTTGATGTGGGTTTTAGGTGCAGTTTCTTAATTTAAAAGGTTGAAGTACCCAGCGTGGATGTGGAGGAATTCAGGCGCTTGCATGTAGCATATTAACCAACTCGAGTAATGAAGGCCTGAAGGCTCACCTACTGAGCCAAAACACGTTGCATTTTTTTCATATGTGTATCTTAATTGAATTTTACTCATTTTAATAAATTACTCGAGTTGGTTAATACGCTGCATCTATCATCCGCAATCTTGTACTCTGCTGACTCTAGGAGGCTGTCGGCTGCCGGTGTTTATCACATATATACATGTGCATTTACTCATGTAACAAGGTGAGCAGTTTTTCATTCTTCTAATCATTTCACGTTCTCAGACATACTATACGAGGCCAGCACATTCTGTCTCTATGATTTTTTGCATACTCCTCTAGCTCCCCAAGAAATTCATTGAAGGTGACCAGGAGGATTTACCAGTTTGTTGCCTCCTATTAATTTAAGAGATGAAAGACATGGACTGAACAAGTTTCTCCTTCAAAAATAATTCCACCTGTTCAGTTCATGTCTTTCACCTGTTAAATTAAGAAACTGCACCTCAAAACTAATAATGATATAGTTGAGATGGACTTTTAACTAATGTGTGATTGCAGCAAAGCGGGAAACTAAAACTTTGCTCTAGACTTGATTAGACTAGACTTTATTCCAAGATTGGAAAATGATTGTGGTTTTTAGGTAGCCAAGGGGGGATTTATCAGGGCTTGAGCATCTGAAATCAAGCACTGAAATAGGTGTAATTTCCCTATTTCCCCCCTTATGCCATCAACGCGCCAAGTAAGCGTAGAGGAGTGTGAAGGGGGAGTGGCCAGCAGTCCAGTGGTGTTTCTGCCCCATGCCTTTACAATGCCTTCAGCCTGTTCTGATGCAGACAATGGTGTAATTCTATGCCAGGTCAGACCTGGCTGCCCTTCTGGAGCCTTCTTATAAATACATTTGGTGACATGGGACCATCATATGCTGGCATATTTAGCGGCAGTGTATGATAAATGTGCCTAACTGTGTGAAGTGCCAGCTCCCACCCCGTACCTGAGGCATCGAAGCACAAAAGCTATCAGCTGCTCCGCTGCTCTCTATTACACCGACTGCAGTACATAAGGCGCAGGCGGACATGTCATCACATGTTGCCAAAGTCCTATGGCCTGAACTGACCCTCTGCAGGCTCACGTCATCATACATTGCTATTGTCAGATCTATAAAGAAGACGCTTTTTGTTTTACTCAATTTGCTTGAAGGAATCACTGTGACTACTGGGGGACAGGGACAGCACTGGCTACTATGGGCAGTGTTGACTTCTGGATGCAGCACTGTGGCTAGTGGGGACAGCCCTGAATACTAGGGGCGGCCCTGACTAGTGGGGACAGTATTGGCTACAAGGGGCAGCAATGTGACTACTGGGCCAAGGAGGCAGCAGAATTTATATTTATTTATAACATACATGGCCTACATGATTAAAGGGATTTTCAGGCTTGTATAATTTTTTTAGAATGGGGAGGCTAATAAAAACAAAGTTTGCTGCACTGCTGCACCTCTGCACCTCTGCTACACTGCTGCACCTCTGTACACTGCTGCACATCCGCAATGCATCATGCTTGATAAAGATCATTGATTTTGCATTTGACTGAAATAATTTGAGTTCATCTGTCCCTGTTGTGGTCTTCTTTGCTATTATTGGATCCATGAGGAACCCCTGATTGGGGCTGATGGACTGCTGGCACCCTCCACAAGTATCAGTCTTTCTTTGACCTTGGGTATGCTGTCTACTATTTCTGTTTGAACATCACTGAACTGGAGTGCTAGAGGGGCGTAAGTACAGCTGCTTTCTTGTTTTGACCCCTCCCCCTGCAGATTGCAAAACCCCTATGGCAGTGATGGCGAACCTTTTAGAGCCTGAGTGCCCAAACTTCAAACAAAATCCACTTATTTATTGCAAAGTGCCAGTACAGCAATTTAAGCAGTAATGTATTTCTCCTTGTTCATTGACAACTTTCAATTGTTCAGCCTCCTAAAGACACCAACGCAGCTGAAAGGAGGAGGGAAAATTTGCCTTTCATTGTGAAGATTCTGTAGGAAGATTTTTTGAGTCCTGTCTGGGGAACTTCATGATGGGGTGATAGCTTTTGTGCCCTCTGAGTGCCGCCTCTGGCACCAGTGCCATAGGTTCGCCACCACTGCCCTATGGCATTGTATATGTTAGTGGGTCAGTAGCTTAGGGTTTGTGGATACACTTAGGTTGCTAGTGGTTATGTTTACACTCTACAATTAGGAACGCAATTCAAGCACAGTGGAAAGTATTGTCTCACAATCACATATAGACAATGCAAAACACGTAGTGCATGTTCCCAAACACCATCCGGAAGAAACTCCTCCCCCACTGTGCTGGGTTGTGTTTCTAAACGTAATTAAAACACGTGTGAACGCAACCTGAGGTATATGAATCTAATGCTAGCAGTGGGTAATTAGTGAGACTCCTCCTGGGTCAAGTGATTCTAGTAACATGCAGGGGGTAACGAGTAGAGGAGTTAGCTTGACGTCACAAAGAGTGGGCATAAGCACTAAGAGTGCCTAAGACAGCATCAACACTAAATGTGGTCCTGCATCTGGGAGCTTTTCTGTGGTATCATTACTTTAGATAAACTAATTAAATGTATTACTCATTGGCCCATATTTAATAAAAGTACTGTAATCAAAACTGGCACACGTCTTCATGAATCTGGCGCCCCATGCACTGCTCTGGAAGTCTGCACCATTTTTTGGTGCATTTTGTTCATGCTGCAGAATAGTGGGGCAGACAGAATTGTGGCACATTTATAATAAATATAAGCGTAATAAATATGGTGCAAACTCCGACTAAGCACTAACACGCCCCTTTTGGTGCATATTTGTCTTGTCCGAAGTGCCATCACGACACAAAACTATTAATTTAAGTCAATTTAAATCAATTTAAGGATAGAATGCAGCTACCTCTTGGAGTAGTTCCAATGTAGGTATTAGCTGGCCCAGGTGAGTCAGACTACGCATTCCAAAAAATACACAGTGGGGGACATGTATCTTTATTTCTGCTAGTATTTCTCTTTCATTTTTGCGACTTTTTAATGCAACTTTTTCTGTCGTTTTCCAGGTACGCCTTGGTTAGCATCTTGTGTAGTGTGCCATATGTATCTATATTTTCCAGATGTTCCATGCTAATTTTCACTTATGTATCAATTTTTTTGCTTACTTCAGCAAATTTTAGGTGCATATATTCACCTGGTCCGCACAGGTGCAGAGGAAGGATTTTTTTTTTTCATGGAGCCTATTTAAACATGCAAATTGGAATTAGTTCACATAATTAGTGCACATGAACCTGTTGGCCATTGAAAGTTTGGGCAGCTTTTGTTTTAAATTTATAAATGTTTGTAGTCACAGTGTATTAAAATTTATTGTTTACTTCTAATGGTGAGGTCACACGTGTCTGTAACACATGTGTATTCAAACGCATCACATAGGTTGAGAAGAGCAGATTTGCCTAACTACGTTGCTGTTAACATGGCATTTTACAGAACGCAATGTTAACACATACATTAACATTATGTTAGCATACATTTGTTAACAATATGTGTGCTAATATATGTATTTTGTAAATGCCATGTTAAAAGCAATGAAATTAGGCAAATCTCCTCTTGTGATGTTGTGATGCATTTGAAAACACGTGCATTAACACTGTACCCTCATTTGTCATCATCTTCTGGGGTGTGGCTAGAGTGCTTAAAAATGTAAGCCAAGGCCTCAAATCCAAAATGAACAGTAGTGGCCACTCCTGCATATAACCCCCCTTGCATAGTTTGTGTCCATATGGATTTAAGACATTTGCAACAAAAACTGAACGTGTATCACAAGAAAAAAGACATGATCATACATAAGGCGTAAAAAAGACCTGACAGTTTCAATTATACACCAAATAAAATACATGTCTCCAAGGGTCCTGGATGCTCAAGAAGGCTTCTACCTCATATGTGAATTGAATTATCACAGTAGTGATAGCAAGTAGTGTTAAACTCTGTTAGACTTGCAGCACCCTAGCATTTGCAGCCTGTGAAAGCGGACCATAAATTAGCCCAAATGGACACCTTGGTTAGAACGGCTGTTACTAGGAGTCGCACAGCTACTCCACACAGCGACACACGGCCTGGCTTCCTCTTCTACTCCCTGGCTATCCCCTACGGTGCCAAGGTAAGACTGAACTTAAGTGCATCTGTTTACATATAACGCTGTAAACTTTGTTGTCACCTCGACCCTGTGGAGGCTAACTTGGTACCTATGCAATGTCTGTTAATAGGGCCATTTTTAAAGAACCCAGCGTTCCCCTGATGAGCCCAATAGGGCGAAATAAGCCTTGTCGGGACTCGGGTTCTATACCCTAATTGGGACACACATTATATGCCACAATTCTTTCACTTATCTGTGACAGCATAGTTGTCAAAGGACTTCTCAATACACCTGACGATACCTGCTGAATAGGTCTACAATAGGGCCAGTTATCGCAGGGTCAGGTTCGGTCTGGACAAAACAATAAACTTTTGCTTACCTCCTCAGTTACTCCTGGTGTCCCGGAAGAGGGGTTCGGCACTGACATTTTCCAGCTGCCTGGTGCGCCCTTTGGCTACCACACAATTTTTGTCTAATTTTGGACAACCCCTTTAAATTCTTAGTCCTTGAACTGTGTGGGTGTGCATCACCAGCCAGAGAGTAGTTAAAAGCCCCAGTTCATGGCAGGAAACACACAGAAAAATTCTGAAAACAAGCCTATTGTCAGCGTTGGCAACAGACTTCAACACTCAGGTACTTCCTATTGAGTAAGAGAGTAAAGTAATTGACAGGAGACATTTTTGGTGTCTGAAAACTGGTCCTTTAAATCATAGAAGTGACATGCACGTGTGCCTTAGGGCGCAGTGGCAGATGGGCAGGAGCAGGAGACACCTGGCCAGGGCAATTATGTTACACATTGTAATCAATAGACATCATCTAAGTAGTGTTTGATGCCAGAAGTAGCCTATAAGAGGTGATTGGTGAGGCATCTGTTTTTTAAACCATCACTGATGCAATTCTATAAAAATCCAAGTAAAAAGCTATGTCTCAAAAAGGAATATGAATGATAAAAGTGTAAAGGATATATCCAAAAGAAAATTAAGTGCTTACATAATATTGCTGTGATCAAATAATTAATTTGACTTCTATTTGCATGCTTTTAAAAGCATTATTACTGTTCAAACCTCGAATAATGAGAACAAAAATGTCATACTGTATAACTTATGAGTGGAAAATATTGCAGCTTGACTCTATTGTTAAGGACAAGCTGTCAGAGGCTAACACAAGGGAGTAACTTGTCAGGTTTTTTTATTTTCTTTTTTAACTGCTGAGTTTATTTATTGAAGTAATTCTAGTTTTAATAATAATTTTGTACTACTTTATTCATGTATGAGAAAATGTATTTGTATAAGAATCAATTTCTTCATATGGCTGATTTTGGATAATTGGACAAGTTGTGACAGTCCTCCATTCCAGATCAGGATGCCTGGGCAATAAACCAGTCTTTCCCCAAACCAGAGATCCTATCTTAAAAGTAATGGCGTGTGCATGAGATTCTCTCTACATCCATTAACAGGGTCAGCAAGTGCTAATGGCCTCTATCTCTTAGGTCACTGCTAGAAAATCAACAACAAAAACATACATATCAAAAAATATGTGACAGAATTCAGATTTTGGCCACATACCTTTCCCTAATAACTCCAGCTACATCTCTGCTGTGTCAAAAACAAACAAAGAGTTTCACAGCAACAGGAAGCAATTAAATACAACAAGTTTATAGGATGCCGCATGGCAAGATATCAGCATACAAAGATACTGTGGCACACAGTTATCGTAAACATACTATGTCATAAAAGGCAATAACCATATTCCAAGCCTCCTTTGTGTCATCAGAGACAATGGAACTTTGGGAATATTAGAATCTTACTTAGGTAAAATTTTGCAGAGAGTAATTGGTCATTCTTTGTGGATCCCTAGTGTATAGATTGATCGCTCATTTCTCCTTTCCCAGGCACCAGACTTATAGCATCACATAATATATTAAAGGGGTTTTCTCATGAAAATGTATTCCCCTAGTGATGTTTACACAACAAAGATCATTTGACCCCTTTACTGTACAATTTTATTGATGTATTAGCTCCTATCACTCAGTGTAAGATTACAGAGTGTGGGCGGGGACTCTCTAAGCAGACACTTCATGATCCCTCTAGTGCTGTGTGCTGACAATGTGCTTAGATTATCAGGGTACATGGTTTATCTACATTTTTATTTAGCTAGTAACATTATGCTAGTATCTGACACATAGAGAGATGAGAGACAGATCAGAGATGAGAGATGATGAGATCCATAAGATGGATATAACACACAATGACACTCTTATCTCTGCTACATCTGAGTTATAACAAACTCTGTCAGCTCTGCTATATGTCCTCCCCTGCTATATCGATCTTATCTGTCTGTAGCTTGTAGATTTAGTCTCCTCATGATGTGGTTTGCTGGCAGGAAGTGCTCATGTGAGTGTCCGTGTCTAAGCTTGTCTTGGAATGCAAGGGTAGGGGCTTCTGCAGAGACACTGCATGCAGCAGACAGGAGAAACTATTCATGAGAAGAAACTGCCATGCCCGACTGCAGAAGAAAATTTATGGTCGTATCCAGGGGCAACCGAAATATTGTACACCAGGACTGATAGAGACATGTTGGAATTATATCTGTGAAATGCTGTATTTTTGTTAATACCAGTGAATTAGAGAATGTGTTATTTTGTTATCTTGAGTAAATTTAAGAATCTTGTCTTCATGGGAATACCTCTTCAAGTTCTGTTTTTAGCCCTTTTATTTTATCAAATTGTATTTTGCATTGTATGTACAGTATTAGTCTATTTAATTTGTTACCTTTTTTGTATTATAACCTCTTTCTATCTGTAAGCACTTTACTCTTTGATATTAAAACTTCACTTTAATAAGAGCTTTCTTGTGTTCTAACAATTCCATAACTCAGAAGAGACGGAACCTAAATAAATTGATGTATTAGCTAGTTTAATATTCTATTTGGGCATAATCTATGCAAGTTGTCTTCTTGAACCTAAGTCTGTGATCCTGACACAAGTGATTCTCAATAAAGAATATCAGAAAAATATCAGCAAGTTTTTTTTTTAAATAATTCAATTAAAAAAGTGAAATATATTCATACATAGAGGACAATGGGGGTCATTTACTAAGGACCCGATTCACGGTTTCCCGACGTGTTACCCGAATATTTCCGATTTGCGCCGATTTCCCCTGTATTGCCCCGGGTTTCTGGCGCACGTGATCGGATTGTGGCGCATTGGCGCTGGCATGCACGCGACGGAAATGGGGGGCGTGGCCAAACGATAACCCGACAGATTCGGAAAAACTGTCGCTCGGCACACGCTTACCTTCATTCAGCCCGGCTCGGTGTACTCCAGTGCGTTGCGATGCTCTTCAGTGCAGCAGCGACATCTGGTGGACGGCGGAGGAACTACCTTAGTGAATCGCCGGAAGACCCGAATCTACCGCAGAGAACGTGCCACTGGATCGCGAATGGGCCGGGTAAGTAAATCTGGCCCAATATGTACGAAAGCAAACTATTAAGATGAGAATGGATGCTTTGTAAGGCATTGGCTGTAGCTTCTCCAAAGTACAGGCCTGAGGGCTTTTTTAACAAACTTCTCCATACTTTGGTGAGATATTTGTTGAAAGTCCAGTTGGTCTTGTTTAGGGCCATGTTCACCATCTAAACAGTTGCCTGCATCCAATGGATTTACATAATGTTCTATGTTTTTAGAGTGTAATAAAGATTTTTTTATTTAGATATTTCTCCATATCCATCTGCAATTTTTTCTTGAGAGGGGTGTTAATGTTATTGTGTTTCCCCCCATTCTTCATAGTTGATGTTTGTTTCCTGTATAGCCCATAGAAAGACTCAGTATACCCAAGGAGCCTTCCTGACATCCAGCCAGGAAGAAGTACTTAAGAGGCCATAGTTCTTCCCAGTAGGTGTTCCCGAGAAACAGTGTACAACAAAGTTTGGTATAAGATCAAGATCCTTGTTCTTCCAGGTATTCCACTGTATCCGAGTGAAACAACCTCCACATTAATAGGTTTCCGGAAATGATATTTCCTGTGGCTATTTCAAATTTCACACTGCAACTTTCAGCCCCTCTACTCCCCACCAATCAGGCTCCACAACTAGTAGTCGAAAGATCTCACAGAGCTCTTTGCCCCAAAACCAAAGAGGGGGAACTGCCAAGATTCTGCCATGATAAGATTCGGAATCATCCTCGAAAAATGCGAGATAAAAATAAGAACTGTCACATGGTGAAGCCAAAATCTCTTTATTCCATGAAATCTCTCCAGTCACTTTGAATAAATGTTGGCAGCTGAAACCAGTAATGGAGACCCTCATAGCCCAACAAATAAAATACAGATTGCTCTTTCCATTTGACTTGTCCTTAATTTTTTACAACTGATCGGCAGACCAGATGGCCTACTTCCAATATGTCATCACCTAGGCTGAGACCCGAACAATCTACCAGACTGGCTACAAATCAGTGGTATCTCCACCTTGCCTCTACTCTCCTCAGCTTATGTTTGGTAACCTTCCCATTTGGCAAAGAAGTGCCTGGCGTCCAAAGACTCCTGAAGAACAAAGGAATTTTTTTCTTCCCTCTACAAATGGACTCCTATGCTAAAATTGGGGACACTGATGTTCATCTGTTTTACCCCGACATCTCAAGTTGGGAATCCACACCAAAGAAGCAAGAGGGGTAATATTTGATGTGTTTTATTTGTTCCCCTAGTTGTCTATAATTTTGGTATTCTTTAGAATTGTTGATCTTAGTACACAATGGGCCACATTTATTAAACTGGCTGCCCCAACTTTCTGCCATACTTTTCGCATAAATACATGTGCAAAGTGCTTGCAAATGTATTTATGAAGTGTTGCACCACTTTTGTGTCACTGCTGTACTGTGTGTGCTGCAAAACAAAACTCTGCACTAAAAGGGGTGCCGAATCGCAACCGCGCGGCACATTTATGAAGAAAATCCAAAATAAATGTGGTGCATATCCGTGAATGCACCAAACAAAACCTAGTGCACTCAGTTTAAGCATGATCGGTGGTCATATTATTGAATGTGTTGTTGGTACAGTATTCAAACATTTGGGCTGCAGTTAAAATTCTACCCAGGGCCTCACTTTGCTTAAAACCGGCCTTGCCGCCACGGCAGATACATCATGAGACTTAGACCTTATGATGTATCTACCAGCCTGCTGTGCTGGAAAACACTACACCATGTCAGACCTGGGTAGTTTGGAGTAAAAACCTGAAAACACTCAGCAGTGAATGTGCGCAGGTTTTTAGAAAGTGCGCAGGCCATATGGGCCCACTCCGTCAGTAACTATGCCTCTTCATGCCCCATTTTGTGTAGTCGCGATAATAATCACAATTTCTTGCAGTGCTCAAGAATTCGCAATTATTTCAGTGCTTCTATGTCACAAAACTGCCGTAGAAGTACTGATAAATGTCCCCTAATGACTTTTGAGTTTTCCTTGGCCGTAAGCCATAACTATCAACATTAACCTAAATAAATGGTTAAGTTAACTATAAGCTTCACTTTTAATGTAATTACCAAAAAAAAACCTTTTTACCGATATTATAATTTATTGAATAGCACATGTGTAAACGAGTACATACTTACAATCTATATGGGACAGTGATTGAGTAGAAGCAAACAAAGAAGAAAATCACAACCTTGTCAATGTAAAAGGCATCAGGCTTAGTTGTCTAATGTGCATTATGTGTATATTTATTTCTACAGAAAATCATTCAACGACTCAAGGGGGGGGGGGGCTTGCGGAGAGATGGGGGGTTGAAGGTATTTATCATCATATTGTATGTTCTCTTGTACTACTGTTTGAGACTCTTTTGTCTTAGCTGAGACATAAGCAAATAAATAAAGCAGAAACATACATAAAGTCCTAAATAATCAAACTTAATTTAAACCACAGGAAAAAATGTTGGTTTCTAATAAACAATGAGCATATGTCAGGAAATACAATCTACTAAAGAACCATCCAAACTAACCAGGGACTGGTGGTTTAGTGTCCCAAATTGCCCTTGAGCTTGTCCTTATGTGGCCCCTATAAAAAATTAAATAAACTTCTCTACTTACCCAGCGATGGGTCCAATGAATCGCACCAGTACCCATGGCACATCCGCAGTGAAGCCTGGTGTAGTACTTCATTGTGACTGTGCAGGGGTTTGGAGCTACGGAGCAAGGTACGTACAAGTATATTTTTATAGTGGGCAAATAGGGACACGCTAAAGGGCAATTAAGGACACTTAACCACTGGTCGGTGGATTAGTGTCCTAAATTACCTTGAAAGGTCCTTTTTAAACTATGTATAAATTAAACTTGCCAATTTACCAATATCTTAAAGGGAACCTGTCACCACATTTGCATATATACAGCCAGTGACAGATTCCTATAGAGCTCTATTAAATGACTGATACCCTATTTTTAGCTAAAAATAGTTTCTCTTAGATCCACATAAATCACCTTTTATCTTATATTACCTTTGATCAGAGGGGGGCGTGTCCTGCTCGGCCAACCCCTCCCATCTAATCCTCCCCATGCCTTATGCCTCCTTACTGGTAAAAGTTCATGTCATGTGACCAGAGTGACATCATCTTAGGTCCCAAAGTCTAATAATAGCAAACTGTTCCCCATGCATGTATCTGACCACATGAAGTCACAGCAGTCTTCATGGACTACTACTCCTCTCCATCGTCCATGGAGGCTGTTGTGACATCATGTAATTACATATATGGTTAACCATTTGCTATTCTTAGAAAGCTAAAGGACCTGCGATAATGTCACTGGTCACATGTCACAAGGCACCATGTAAAAATATTGACACAATATTTTCCATCTGTGCATAGAGGTTTATATGTCTGTACTTGAATATTAACAGACAGTCCCTAAGTACAAGGAGGCAGGGCAAGAATTTGAAGAAAGAGAGCTGTCAGTCAGAATAACGGGGCGGCTCACTGGTATCTCTGACTCTTCTCCTCTCTCAGGTTGCCAGAGATGAGTCAGAAAAGCTAATTTGCATATCAAAAATGTCTATAATTAAGGTACAGTGCCGCACTAGCAGCTAATTTAAGCTTATATGGGGAGGTCTTATAACCCTTTGTCAGCAGGCATTGTTAGTCAGGGGGGGTCAAAATCTGGTGACAGGTCCTCTTTAAAGGTCCCTCATTAAAGTGTAGCATTTAGTTGATATGCTTTTTTATCTTTTTTTTTTTTGTGTGTGCGGAGGAGTGTTGAACATTTTTTCCAATATACTTCATTAACAAGTTCTGCTTAGTTTGAAAAAAAAAGAAAGAAAATGATTTATTCAAAGAAAAACTTATCAATGTGTATTCCAGCCTGTGTGTGTCTGGAGGCTGCATGAGAGATTACATCTAATCTGGTTAAACAGCTTTGAGTTAGGTGGATTAACCCCTTCACTTTCAGCTTGATCTTATTCCTTATACCATACTGCAGCCAGGGAGAGAGCAGAAAGGGTTAACACTCACAGCTGTAACAAACAGGAGTCCTGCAGACAGATATTTGCCAAAGCAACATAGAAGTAACATTATAACTAAGGAGCACATAACAATATGCTTCTTTACAAACTAAAGAGAATTTCAAAAGTATTTTTGAAGTGTATTAGAAAAATGTTCGCAACACTCCTCCCCACGTACACACAATATCGAGAATCATCTGAAATGACAATTACTCTATAAGATTCAGTGGTACTTTAAAGTGATGCTGTCACCTGAAATGCTGCTGACAGGTTCCAAAATCATTGTCATCATTATGAATTATTTCAGAAGTTAATGCTAGTCTATTTTTACATTACTTGCCTCTCTGCCAGCAGCTGGTGGGGAGTCCTGGGAGGGGTGAAGGGCAGCTGTGGTTGTCTACACTCACCGGCCACTTTATTAGGTACACCTGTCCAACTGCTCGTTAAGACTTAATTTCTAATCAGCCAATCACATGGCGGCAACTCAGTGCATTTAGGCATGTAGACATGGTCAAGACAATCTCCTGCAGTTCAAACCAAGCATCAGTATGGGGAAGAAAGGTGATTTGAGTGCCTTTGAACGTGGCATGGTTGTTGGTGCCAGAAGGGCTGGTCTGAGTATTTCAGAAACTGCTGATCTACTGGGATTTTCACGCACAACCATCTCTAGGGTTTACAGAGAATGGTCCGAAAAAGAAAAAACATCCAGTGAGCGGCAGTTCTGTGGGCGGAAATGCCTTGTTGATACCAGAGATCAGAGGAGAATGGGCAGACTGGTTTGAGCTGATAGAAAGGCAACAGTGACTCAAATCGCCACCCGTTACAACCAAGGTAGGCAGAAGAGCATCTCTGAATGCACAGTACGTCGAACTTTGAGGCAGATGGGCTACAGCAGCAGAAGACCACGCCGGGTACCACTCCTTTCAGCTAAGAACAGGAAACTGAGGCACAAGCTCATCGAAATTGGACAGTAGAAGATTGGAAAAACAATGCCTGATCTGATGAGTCTCGATTTCTGCTGCGACATTCGGATGGTAGGGTCAGAATTTGGCGTCAACAACATGAAAGCATGGATCCATCCTGCCTTGTATCAATGGTTCAGGTTGGTGGTGGTGGTGTCATGGTGTGGGGAATATTCTCTTGGCACTCTTTGGGCCCCTTTGTACCAATTGAGCATCCTTGCAACGCCACAGCCTACCTGAGTATTGTTACTGACCATGTCCATCCCTTTATGACCACAATGTACCCAACATCTGATGGCTACTTTCAGCAGGATAATGCGCCATGTCATAAAGCTGGAATCATCTCAGACTGGTTTCTTGAACATGACAATGAGTTCACTGTACTCAAATGGCCTCCACAGTCACCAGATCTCAATCCAATAGAGCATCTTTGGGATGTGGTGGAACGGGAGATTCGCATCATGGATGTGCAGCCGACAAATCTGCGGCAACTGTGTGATGCCATCATGTCAATATGGAACAAAATCTCTGAGGAATGCTTCCAGCACCTTGTTGAATCTATGCCATGAAGAATTGAGGCAGTTCTGAAGGCAAAAGGGGGTCCAACCCGTTATTAGCATGGTGTACCTAATAAAGTGGCCGGTGAGTGTACGTCCTGTGAGCCTATGTGCTCATGCATATTTCCTCTCCTCCTCACCATCCCCATCACTGTTAAAATGTCATTCCTGGTGACAGGTTCCCTTTAATAATCACTTTGGCTTTTAACTTGGTATAATGACAACCCCACATGGAATGTGTAGTCCTATTAAGTCCTATTGCAGAACCATGAACATTAGTCTGGATTTTACTATTTCTCTGGAAATCCAGCCCAAGGACAGCTACATTACTGAATCATTTCTAGGCATCCATGATATATCTTAACATTGTGAAATCTGGATTGTGAGTGCACACTTTGTATTTTGATTTCATGTTCTAAAAATGTTGATATGAAAAGCATATGTGTGTACACAGGAAGGAATTGAAAGATTGAATTCTTCTGACAAACAAGGCATTTAGCAAATTATGACAATGATAATAATCTGGAATTACATGACACCTGGGCAGTCTACAGCAGCCTTCAAAGTACAAGTGCAACTATGTTTTTTTTTTTTTTTTAAATCTAAATGTTACTGATATGTCCTTGTATGAGCTCAGGTACTCAATGAAGGATTTATCAATGAATGTTTACTATTTTGTAAAAATCAAACTTTTTTATTTTATTGGTAATGAACCCTAAAACCATTCTTGCAATTCCTTTCTTTTTCCTACTTATTTTCCTTCCTTTATCATTCAGGCCTCTTAATTTATTTTACCTATGTGGTTGCTAAACACAAAAATATTATTGTGGTTTCTGAGCTACAATAAATATTTTTGTTATATTTTATTTCTATGTACATATAATAATAATAATAATAATAATAATAATAAGTGGTAGTTTAACCCCTTAAGGACGCAGCCATTTTGTAGCTTAAGGCTCAGCCCGATTTTTTGGATTCTGACTTGCGTCTCTTTATACGGTTATAACTTTTGAACACTGTTACTTATCAAAGCGATTCTGAGATTGTTTTTTCCCCACATGTTGTACTTCATTTTAGTGGTAAATTTTGGCAGATAAGTTTTGCATTTATTTACAAAAAAAAAGAAAATATGATAAATTTTTGGAAAAATTTGCCATTTTCGAAATTCAAAATCATTGCGTTTTCAGGCAGATCGATTTACCACCTAAATAAGTTGCTGAATAACATTTCCCATTTGTCTACTTTACATTTTCATAATTTCTGAAATGTCTGGATAATTTATTTTGATGTCACGCGGCTTGCAAATAGAATATCGCTTTTCCGGATTTTCAGAATTGACTATTTTGGGGATAAATACAGTTTGGAATGAAATTTTACATATTTAGCATCAAAACCCCCTATATAACCAACCCATTTTCAAATCTGCACCCCTCAAGCTATCAGAAACAGCTTTTACGAAGATTGTTAACCCCTTGAGATCTTCATAGTAATTGAATCAAAATGGAGGTGAAATTTAGAATGGTCATATTGTTCCCTTATACGTTCATTTAGCCCTAAAATTTACACATTTCCAAAAGATAAAAAGAGAAAACCCACCATACAATTTGTTCTGCAATTTCTCCTGAGTACAAAGACCCCCCACATGTGGCTGTGACTTGTGTTATGGGGGCACAGCGAGGCGCAGAAGGGAAGGAGGGCGCTGCAGCTGCCAGGATTTTAGTTTCCTCATTGGCCCCTTTTGAAGGCTATAAAATTTTCGCTTTTTCGTTATTGGGGCCATGTGATGCCATTTTTTTTGCGGGATGAGATGCTTTTTCCAATGTTACCATTTTGGGGTTTGTATCACCTATTGTTGAAAATTTAGGAACGTTTTTTGAGGACAGGAGTAGAAAAGCATCAATTCTGTACTGGATTTTTTACTTCTTTTTTTTTTGGTGTTCACCGTATAGACTAATAATCATGTTATCTTTATTCTATGGGTCGATACGATTACGGGGATACCAAACATGAATATATTTTCTTACGTTTTACTAAATTTGTCAAACAAAACCCTAATGTGGGGAAAAATCTATCATTTATGTATTGCCGTCTTCCAACTGGCATAACTTTGTTACTTTTTTGGCTACGGAGCTGGTTGATGGCTTGTTTTTTGCGGGACATGTTGTACATTGCACCAGTATCATGTCGCAGTACATATGGTTTTTTGATCACATTTTATAGCATTTTTTGTGGGATTGAAAAGGTAAAAATCATAATTTTTGGAGGGTTTATAACAGTTTTTTTTTACGGCGTTTATCGTGCGGGTTCAATAATGATTTACTTTTATTCTACGGGTTGTTACGGACGCGTTGATACTATATATGTGGGGTTTGTGTTATGATTTAGACTTTTTTTTGAGTTATATGTCTCTTTATATGTTTTGGGGGTTTGGGGCATTTTTAGTGATTTATGACTTTATTTTTTTATTGAATAACTTTTTTTTTTACTTTTTCACTTTTATACCATGGGACATGAAGAAGCAATCATCTGATTGCTTCTTCATGATAATATTCTGCAATACTGATGTATTGCAGAGTATTATCAGTGTCAGCCTATGCACTTGCATAGGCTGGCACTGTGCCAGTAAGATGACGTCACAGACGCCATCTTACTGGCAATTCTTGCAGGTAACTCTGGGGTCCAGATCGGACCCCAGAGTTACTATAGCAACGATCGGCGCACCCCGAAAACGGTTCGGGGGGGCCGATCGTGGGGGAAAGATCCCCCAGATACATGTTAGATGCCGCGGTCGCGCTGACCGCGGCATTTAACGGGTTAAGCACCCGCGATCGGAGACAACTCCGATCGCGGGTGTTACACTGGGGTGCCGGCTATCAGTCACAGCCGGCACCCCGTCTTTCCCGATGCCGGTTCGGCTCAGATCTTGAGCTGAACCGGCATCAGCTCAGCGTCCGATATATCGGACGCTGAGCGCTAAGTCACTGCGCTCAGCGTCCGATATATCGGACGCTGAGCGTTAAGAGGTTAAATATGGCTCACAAAGTGAGAACCTGAAAAATAACTTTTGCTAAGGATCACAATTAAGACATGGTGAACAAAGTGTAAAGTCAATGTAAACCTCTTAGTTGCATCTAAGAATTTATATCTGTGCTTATTTTTCTGTATACTTTTATTAACTGGAATTACACAACTATATATTCGGCTCATATTGCAGCAATATTGTATAATTATTGGTGTAATCTACCAGTACTACTTATTTTATGTTAAACTGTGTATTTTATGTATATTTTAACTATATGATTTGGATTTATACAATTTACTAAATAAATATTGTGATATAAATGAATATATATATTTCTGAGTTGCTGCTCACTCTACTTTTTTCTATCCTTACTCAGTCAGTATATATAACATAACTAATATATCACTCAAATCAGTCAAAACTGGACATATTATTTGATCAACGTTTATTTAGTTACCATGGCTATTTTCTTTTTGTTTAGGATCTATTCTTAAAAAATACAATAAATATTAGGGGGGGGGGGTACTTATCAGGGCATCTACGCCACGTCAGTGGCGTAGAAACCGTGACATAATTGCAAATGCTAGCTTTTTGATAGCACTGGAGATTATTTTTCACAATCCGCCCCCTTGATGCCAGTGGTGGGCACAGTGGGCGGGGAGTGAGCCAGTGCCAGGCGTTACTATCTCCAAGCCTACGCACTTGCTGCAGCCGGCGAATTTTCAGATGTGAAAAGTCGGCGGCTGTGTTTATTTTTTAGAGATTAGCGCTGCGCAAATCCCCACCGGATATATCAAGAGGCACAAGCACCAGCGTATCCTAGACCTCAATCCTAGAAAAATGAGGAATTTCTTTATTATGTACCCATTTGAGGGCCATTTTGTTACAAGGATTTCCTATTTCTTTTCACCTCTAACCTTTTAGTGTATTTAATTCAACTGTTTAACCTCTTAAGGAGCAAGCCAGATTTTTTAAAGTCTGCCTTGTCTCACTATAAGTGGTTGTAACCTTCAAACTTTTTAACGGATCCAGGGCAATTTTGACATTATTTTCTCATGACACTTCAAATAAGTTTAAAAATTTGGATGATATCTTTTGCGTTTACTTATGAAAAATTGAAACTTTAGCAAAAAGTTTGAACTAGAAGGCCTTTGGAAGGAAGTGCTGGAAATCTTGGGCAAGGTGTTCTCTCTTGCTTGTTTGGGGTTTTTGATATAGACAAATAAGCAGAACACTTCATACCTTAGGGATTCAGCGATCAATGTATTAAGTTAGAAAGTTAAAGAAAGTGAAAGAATATATAAATAGGGTAAATAATGTACTCAGCCTGGAATATGGTTCTTACTTGAAGATAAACTGTATAGCCAAATTTGAAGAAATCTAGGGGAAATGGATGGACAGCGGGACTGCCATTTGTTGTTACAAATGAGGACGAGTATGCAATATAAACTCTCCCTAGTTTCTTTGGATTGTATGTGAGGTCAAGGAAAACAGTGAATAAATAAAATGCTATGCATTAGGGCAGTGGTGGCGAACCTATGGTGCGGGTGGCACTCGAAGCCATTTCCGTGGGCACTCAGACCATCGCCCCAGGACAGAATTCACCAAATAGGACCAAATCTTCCTGCAGTCCTAGGCAATTTAAGCAACACTTCTTTGGAACTGCTGGAAAAGTGAGAAGGTGTTGACAGAGCTGCATAATCTTTGAAGCTCATCCTGCTGGACCCTCCATTATTTCTCTACAGAGAGACCCTGGTGAGAAGCTACAATGTGGAAGAACAGGTAGTGATAAGTAACTGCTTAAAATGACATGTTAACACTTCACAGTAAATAAGTGGACTTTGGTTGTAGTTTGGGCACTCTGTCTCCAAAAGGTTCGCCATCACTGCATTAGGGGGTTCAGGCCCTACCCTTGGGAGCTGACTTTGGGGTCAGTGGGAGGTGGGGGAGTTGTTGTTACTATATTCCATTAATTTGATACTTTATGCTGTGGACAATCTCCTTAGGCTTGTTGTACTTCAGGACTATAGGACAATGAAGGCCACATGATTAAAAAAAAACAGAATGACAAAAACAGGAATTCCCAGTCAACATGTCTGTTATTGGTACATCTTTTGTAATCCATTTCTTCCCATCCTAAAAAAAATTGCATCATAATAAAACCAAAATGTTCTAACTGAATCATCCAACCCATGATAGACACTTCAGACATTAAAACCGGATGTGCTTTATGACTATTATTTAAAACTTTCTCACAGGCAGACATAGCCTTATTAGATGGAAACTATCCCTTCTACGTAAAATTTAGCCAGCAGGGATTTTTTAATGGATTTAGCATGCCATTCAGTGTGTTTCTGGTACAAAATAATGTCCTTTGCAGATGTATAGAGGTATATATGTAACTGTAAAATAGTTTTCTATTGTATTTACCATAGTATCTAGTTTCCTAAGATGTATGAGGGTGTCTAAACTCTCCACATATAACATATTTTGAGGGAAAGTAGTGTTTTGCAGATAGATTGAGGGATACCTAATCTTTTTTGCTCACAGTGAAGATAAGCCACTGGTTCTTCCTATTAAAAACAGATAATCAATTTTTTTTTTGGAATTTGGGATTCTCTGTTTTGAGTTATATTGTAAAATGTCAATATTCTGCAATAACAAAGAGGAGTTCATTGAACCACTTCCAGACCACCCATAAACAATTGAAATCTGGGCAGTCTAGTCCTATATGCTGAATACAGATTTTGAGAACAATGGAGCAGCATTCACAGACCACTCTGACGAATATTATGAATATTTTTCTAAAATAATTTCATAAGAAATTCTGCTCTGTTTGTAAAAAAAACAGGCTGAAATGTGCCCCTTACTAATGGCTTTACTTCTCCATTGTCGATGTAGATCCATCTACCAGGGTGCAGATGGACTCTCTCTCCTCTCTCTTCCTGTTTGTTTACAAAGCTCCAATCTGTGAGTTTTAACCTTTCTACTCTCTTCCAGCCTGTAGTACAGTATGAGCATTATAATAATTTTTTTAATAATAATAATTCTTTATTTATATAGGGCACACAGATTACGCTGCACAAAGCTTGTCAAATTGGTCCCTGTAACCATGGGGCTCACAATCTAAACAACCTACCAGTATGTTTTGGAGTGTTTTCAAGCTGAAAAAAAAAGGTTTTAATCCTCACTGCTTAAAGCTGTATAAACAAACATAGGGAGATTAGATATCAACCTCCATAGACACATAATCAGCCTCCATAGACACAAACTATACAGGCTGGAATACGGATCTCTATTAGAGTGTTCATTGAAACTCATTGCTTTACAAACTAGGTAGAATTTCTTAACTCCTTCAGGCTCTATGCCGTACATGTACGGCATGTAGAGGTGCAAGGGGTGTATGAAGAGGGCTTACGGGCTGAGCCCTCTTTATACACAGGTGGGGTTTGCTGCATATTGCAGCAAACACCTACCACTAATACCCCCAGTCCGATGCCACTGGCAAAGCCAGCTACATTTATTGGACGGTGGCGCGGGGGTGTCGTCATCTTGGTTCGCTCCCCCAAACGGCATTGGTGGGGCGGTGATTGGTTACCATGACAGCCTTGGGTCTTCGGCTGTCTGGTTTCTGCAGATTTGTTACAATGAGCGCAACGGTGCCACCATCTTGGTTCCGATCGTTGCTCCCCTGAACGGCATTGGGGGGGGGGGCGTGATCAGTTGCCATGACAGTCTGGGTTGTTTGGCAGATTTTGGTTTCTGCAGATTCGTTACAATGAGCCAGTGGCTAATTTTAATAATACTGTTCAAAAATGTCATATACTGCAATGCAGTAGCATTGCAGTATACAGTAGGAAAAAAAAAGTTTTAAAAAAGTTTAAAAAATAATAAAAAATTTATACATACAGCTTTGTAAATGGAAAAATTTAAAAGTTATGGATTTTTGAAGTTGGAAAGCAAGAAATGAGAAAAAAAAATCTCCGTCCTTAAGGGGTTAATAAAGTATATTAGAAAAATGTTTACAATACTTCCCCCTACACCAGCGGTGGTGAACCTATGGCACAGGTGCCAGAGGTGGCACTCAGAGCCCTCTCTGTGGGCACCCAAACCATTTTTCCTACACAGAGTTCACCAAACAAACTCAAAGAATCCTCCTGCAGTCCCAGGAGACTCAAGCTGCTCTCAGCACTACACATAATTGTCTATTTGGGACTGCAGGAATAGTGAGAGTTGTGTAAAGGGCTGCATTATTTTTGGAGGTCCTCCTGCTGGCCCCACATTTCTTCCTTGTACAGGGGGACCCTGAAGAGAAGCTACAATGATAGTTCAATAGCCTTTCTTCTTTTAATTGTATTGGTGTCGTCAAGAGGCCGAAACGATTGAAAGTTATGGCAGAACAGCTAGTAATAACTTACTGCTCAAACTAATTTGATGGCACTTTGTGATAAATAAGTGGGTTTTGGTGGAAATTTGGGCACTTGGTCTATAAAAGGTTCGCCATCACTTCCCTACACAATATTAAAAATGTTACACTTTAAATTTATTACATTCTTTGCTAGACTGTTAGCCAGTTTGCCCTGCCACAGCACCCAGGGCAGCAGTTAATCCCTTATGGATTATGGGTTTTGGAGGGAATAGAATCACTTAATAAAACACTGGTACCCTGCAAACTCAGAATCATGCTGCTGTATCTTTACATGGCACCCAAGGAACATAATGAAGATCCTTAACTCTATCTGCACCATACAGTAATAAATAAATTATTTAAATAATAACAATAATTATTAACTCCTCCTTGTTAAGGTAAACCTAGCTGATAGATCACATCCTGTCATTTCTATTTGTCCTATTTTCCTAAAAGCATTGTAACAGAGACTTCATTTTAAGATGGCGCCGGCATGGTGATTATAACCAAAACAATCAAGGCTAAAGGAATGTGGGCGTGACGTGAACATGATGTCAACGTGCAACAGCAGGGAAGTTCTCCAATCAAGAGACTACATGAGCTGGGAATTCTTCTGCTTCTTTACTAATTTCTTTACTCATTTCTAGTAGAATAAATAAAGTTCACGCAGTGCAGATTTGCCATGGCAATGATACCATGAGTGAGATTTAAATCAGCAAATGTGTCTGAATTCTTTCTTATGATGTGCACACATGCTTATTGATTAGAAACACGCAGTCAACGCACACTAAAAGAGGATGTCTTAAATCCTACCCCAACATTCTTAAAGAAAACATATTGAACATTGCCATGTCCATGCTATGCAACCAACACATTAATTTTTACAATCTGTCAATGCCATATAACATTTTTGCCAATACACCACCTCAAAACATACTATAATAAACAAACAATCTGAAAGAATTATTGTACCCAAAATAGCACCAATAGAAATGCCTGGGATTCCCACAAATAAAATGATCTCACACAAAAACTGCAACTCAACATCATATACATAAATAGGAATGACCAAGTAGAGCCTATGAGCAAGAGCTGTACAATTTTTTGGTGAAATTAGTTTTTTCCTAATATTTCATAAAACCTTTTATAAGGTATACAATTACATTGTTGTGGCTATGGATTTGGTGCCTATATTATTCTTTTGTATAATGTAATAATTTCTGATCATCACAATAAAGATTTATTAAATGTGCTTCCTATACAGTATTCCAGTCTCTCCACTGGTTACCCATTGCATAGCAAATTCAGTTTAAAATACTGACTATGACTTACAAAGCCTTCCACAACCTGTCCCCTCCATATAGCTCTGAACTATTCAGCCAATAAAGCCCCACGTGTAATTGCTGATCCTCACAGGACCTTCTGCTGCACTCTATTACCATTTGTTCTTCTCACACCCATCTCTAGGACTTCTCCTGTGCATCCCCCATACTCTGGAACTCTCTACCAAAATGTGTGAGACTGTCCCCCACCTTTCAAACCTTCAAATCTAACATGAAATCCCATCTGTTCAGGATTGCCTACAACACACTATAACTGCAGTGTTCTGTTCCATCACCTCGCATCTGTATTTACCGTCCTGTATAGATTGTGAGCTTCTACTTGTTTCCTTATCACTGTAGTTTGTGTACTTGCATTTGTTCTTGTCTTAATGTTAAGTATGTGAATCACTTATTGATTGTACAATAGCATGGAGTTATTTGATGCTCTATCAATAAGTAATAATAGTAAAGTTCACATATATAAGATGAATACATTTTATAAGCAATCAAAATGGTATTTTATATGCCAGTCACCCGTCTTGAGATAAAACAATATAAGTCTCATCTCAAGACAAGTGAATGGTATATAAAATACAATTTTAATTGCTTATCTCCAGATAGTTTGCCTGTTCTATGTTACGGGAAGTCTACTTTGAATCTTAGCAGGAGCAGCCATGCTAATTTATAGAAGCACTAAAATTAATATCTGCCATCTCATCCACTAGATGTCTCTGACGTTCCATCACAATAGTGCTCATATAAATCCAGGAATTTCATATTCTAAGCAGTACTTATTGTACAGCATATTGGGACACATTAACTAAGGACCGTGCAGCAGTTTTCTGTCTGACTTTGCATGTTGTTTTAGGTGTAAGCTGCTTGCACAGGTATTTAAGAAGTGCCTGCACCATATTTGTGCCACAAGTGCCTGTGCCACAAATTTCTGCACTGAAGGGGGCATCGGACCATGCAACATATTTAACATGCAAAGTCCAACAGAAGTATATTGCACGCCCTATGTTAAAGATACACAAAAAAAGTGGTGGTCGGAGCAGTGCAGAGAGCGCCAGATTCATGCAGAACGTGCGCAAGAAATCCCGAATCTGGTGCACTCTGTACTATACACAGGCAAAACTGCATTTGGTACAGACTGCATTGTTTTTAGTAAATGTGCTCCATTATTTCATAGCAATAACGTGGAAAATACCAACCTCAAATACCAACTTGGAGATATTGCAAATCTAAAACATTTGGACACTAATGTAATGGTACCCATACTGTCTTGCATCGTCTACTATTATACTTACTATTAATGAGGCCAGCAGTGACATATTTTGCAGTTAAGATATCCCACATAAAATATTGCTGATGTATGGTACATGACAAAATTATCTTTTCTTTACTGAAAAGCCTGGCATGTAATATTATTTGCTTATTATATGAAAATGAAAGTTTCTATGCTAAAGTTTTAGTAATGATTGCAGACACACTAGAAAGGCTATCAGCTGAATGGTTTGTGTCAAGAAAACATTTCATTTTATACCAGACTTCCTGTAGTTATAGGAGTTGAAGAATGCTCTAGGGATCACTTCTGAGCCAGAAACATTATTCTTAAAATATTATTTAAATAAAGAACATGTTTGTGTATCATCCTGCTGTTCATTCTATTTGATCTATTCATTATTGATCAATTAAAAATAAATTTTATTGCAACAATTAATTTGACTACTGTTAAACTAAAGGCCAATCAAGGTCAGCATTGGGGGCGGGGCAGTCAATAAAGTTCTAAATTCTTTGCTTTTCAGGCAGATAACACCCAAATAACTAACATTTCCTGGATGTCTGCTTTATGTTAGTATAGTTTTATGCATACTTTCAATTTGTGGGGCTGAGAATTTTTGGTGCAATTTTTCACATTTTTAGGAAAATCGCCAAAACCTATATTTAGATGGATCTGCTAAGCTTTAAATGAGTTAGAGAGACCTAAATGATAGTAAAAACCCCATAAAATATCCTATTAAAGAAACTACACCCTTTAATGTATGAAAATCCAACATTGAGAAGTGTGTTAGCCCTTTAGCGATTAAGACAAAATGGATGCAGAATATACAATTTGTAATTTTTTTGGACAATACATTCATTTGGGCCCAAAAATTATAAATTCACAATGGATTAAATGATTCAAAACGCCTCAAAGTTTGATACTACATTTCCGCCGAGTATGCTGATACCCCATATGTGTTGGTAAACTGCTGTATGGGCACACGACTGGGCATAGATTGGAAGGAGTGATGACTAAGACGTACATGTCCTATTGCATTATGGGGGTAATCTAATCTGGCGAACGTTCAGGCATTAAGAAGCCGCTGGCGCTACCTTCATTGCAACTCTGTGAAAATACTCCTATGTTTTTCCTCTTGATGACTAGGCATAGCTGTAGTCACAGTCATGGTGTGACAATATGTTTTGGCCAAATAGCAGTTGTATAAATCATTGTACAATGTTTTGTTTTCACTAACAATATGCTACTATTATTTATAAACCATATAAAAAAGGTTCTTGTGTTCAGGGTGGAAAAGTACCAATGACCATGCTTCTGGTGCTTTTGATTTTTTTAAAGGGACAAAGGAGAATGACTTATTGTCATAGTGTTCCTAGAATAGAGTCATGATCCTCCTTTCAGGCGCTGTACAAAGTATAATTCAATGAACCAGCCGTAAATTCTAGGGCATTGTGAGTGCTCAGCACCTCAAAACTCCTCACCACACCTTCTACATTCTCTGAACTTGACTCTTTATTTGTGCAGTCTTATATTATTGGGGGCCCCTTCTCAATTTCTGCCCAGGGCCCTATTTTGTCTAAAAATTTCCTTACTTTCTCTATCATGGAGAGTAAATATTATACAAAAGATTATTTCACTGTTATGAATAATATAATGTCTTAAGTTGCACAGGGATGTAAATTTCTAATTTTTACATTTTAAATGTTTCTATACTGTTTCTTATATGTATATATGCTCATCTGCCATCAAGTCCTTTTTAACTAAATTCAAAGTTATATTTTGTCTGTATCGGTAAATAGTGAGAAATGTATATATGCTGGAAAGATGTAATAAAATATGACCCTGTGATAAACACATCCCAGCCGCAATGAAAAATTCTCTGCAAAATCGTGAGTGACAGCTCAAAAAACAATAGCTTCAGAGGTTTTGTCAGATGACATATTGTTCTAATTTTTGGTTACAGTCATTCAATCCTCTGACTGCAACTGAAATGGATGCCCTATGCTGTAGAAAAATTTTCTATTTAAATAATAAATAATGGTGAGAATTTTTCAAAGTTTCTATGAATAGCCATGTGGCCATGGAGGGACATAAAGAGGACTATCCCTGGCTGCTGAGTGGGACATGCATGGGAGCTAGGCAGCAACTGGTGTAGGTTATAGCTCAATTTTATGCTACTCAGGACTTGGCTGTCATATACACTCACCGGCCACTTTATTAGGTACACCTGTCCCACTGCTCGTTAACACTTAATTTCTAATCAGCCAATCACATGGCGGCAACTCAGTGCATTTAGGCATGTAGACATGGTCAAGAGAGTCTCCTGCAGTTCAAACCGAGCATCAGTATGGGGAAGAAAGGTGATTTGAGTGCCTTGGCATGGTTGTTGGTGCCAGAAGGGCTGGTCTGAGTATTACAGAGAATGGTCCGAAAAAGAAAAAACATCCAGTGAGCGGCAGTTCTGTGGGCACAAATGCCTTGTTGATGCCAGAGGTCAGAGGAGAATGGGCAGACTGGTTCGAGCTGATAGAAAGGCAACAGTGACTCAAATCGCCACCCGTTACAACCAAGGTAGGCAGAAGAGCATCTCTGAATGCACAGTACGTCGAACTTTGAGGCAGATGGGCTACAGCAGCAGAAGACCACACCAGGTGCCACTCCTTTCATCTAAGAATAGGAAACTGAGGCTACAATTTGCACAAGCTCATCGAAATTGGACAGTAGAAGATTGGAAAAACGTTGCCTGGTCTGATAAATCTCGATTTCTGCTGCAACATTCAGATTGTAGGGTCAGAATTTGGCGTCAACAACATGAAAGCATGGATCCATCCTGCCTTGTATCAACGGTTCAGGCTGGTGGTGGTGGTGTCATGGTGTGGGGTATATTCTTGGCACTCTTTGGGCCCCTTGGTACCAATTGATCGTTGCAACGCCACAGCCTACCTGAGTATTGTTGCTGACCATGTCCATCCCTTTATGACCACAATGTACCCAACAGCTGAGGGCTACTTTCAGCAGGATAATGCGCCATGTCATAAAGCTGGAATCATCTCAGACTGGTTTCTTGAACATGACAATGAGTTCACTGTACTCAAATGGCCTCCACAGTCACCAGATCTCAATCCAATAGAGCAGTGATGGAGAACCTTTTGGAGACAGAGTTCCCAAACTACAACCAAAATCCACTTATTTTCCCGTGAAGTGCCAACATGGCATTTTAAGCAGTAACTTATTGCTACCTGTTCTTCCACATCTTTCAATTGTATCCCCCCGCCCTGAGGCAACCAATAGAGTTGAAAGAAGGAGAGCAAATTCAGACTCTCATTGTAGCTTCTCTCCAGGGCCTCTTTGTAGAAGAAAAATGGTTGGTCCAGCAGGATGGCCACCAAAGATAATGCAGTTCTGTCAACACCATCTCCCTTTTCCCGCAGTTCCTAACAGCTAATGAAATGTTGCTTTGAAATAGCGCTGAGAGCAGCATCTCTTAAGTTGCCTGGGACTTGGTGGATTTGGTCCTATTTGGTGAACTCTGTCCTGGGGTGATGGTCTGAGTGCCCACAGAAATGGCTCTGAGTGCCACCTCTGGCACCCGTGCCATAGGTTCGCCACCACTGCAATAGAGCATCTTTGGGATGTGGTGGAACGGGAGATTCGCATCATGGATGTGCAGCCAACAAATCTGCGGCAACTGTGTGATGCCATCATGTCAATATGGACCAAAATCTCTGAAGAATGCTTCCAGCACCTTGTTGAATCTATGCCACGAAGAATTGAGGCAGTTCTGAAGGCAAAAGGGGGTCCAACCCGTTACTAGCATGGTGTACCTAATAAAGTGGCCGGTGAGTGTATATCAGGTATATTATATATATATATATATATATATATATATTATAAATTCCCATAAATACAGTATATATACTGACCATATTAAATTTATAATGACAGGAAACAAAAGAAAACATATAAGAATATTCAAAATAGTAACCCTTTCAGAACAGTTTTTACATGTCTTTTACTTCCTGCATTCCAAAAGCTGATTTATTTTATTAACACAACCATATGACGGCATGTTTTCTGTGGGACAAATTGTACTTCCTAGTTGTAACATTTAATATTCTGTGCCATCTACCGGGAATCAAGAAAAATATTCCAAATGTTGTGCAATTGACACAAATACAGTTGCCCCATTTTCTAGATGACTTTGATGTTAGGGGTTTCAGTGTGCAGTCCAAATGACACATCACCTTTAATGTTATTTTAGGTTATTATTAATTAGACATATTGGGGCAGATTTACTTACCCGGTCCGTTCGCGATCCAGCGGCGTGTTCTCTGCGCTGGATTCGGGTCCGGCCGGGATTCATCAAGGCAGTTCCTCCGACGTCCACCAGTTGGGGCTGCGCTGAAGTTCCCTGAAATGCACTGAAGTTCACGATCCTATCCTGGATGAAGGTGAGTGCAAGCTCCGCGACACAATTTCCTTTTTTAAATTTTGCGTTTTTTCCGAATCCGTCGGGTTTTCGTTCAGCCACGCCCCCCAATTTTTCGTCATGTGCATGCCGGTGACGATGCGCCTCAATCCGATCGCGTGCTCCAAAATCCCAGGGCAATTCAGGTACAATCGGCGCAAATCGGAAATATTCGGGTAACACGTCGGGAAAACACGAATCGGGCCCTTAGTAAATGACCCCCATTGTGATACCAGAAACAAGTAATAGGGGGCATGAAGAAAAAAGTACCCCACCGGATCAAACAGATTGTTACCAAAAATCAAATACCCGCAACTTTTGTATACTTAATTGTATGGATTGTGCAAGATGTTATTTATTTGTGGGACAAACAAACATCTTTATTGATACTATTTTGAAAAATCTGTTGAAAAATCTATTAGAATTTTTTTTTGATTATTTTTTATTCACATTTTTATTGATAAAATTAGGAATAATGGCAATTTGGTCAATTGGATCTTTTGTACTGTTATAGCGCTCACCATAAGGGATAATTATCATTATGTTTTGATAAATCGACCATTTTAGGACACAGTGATACCTAACATGTCTATGAATTTGTGTGTATTTATTTATATATGCATTCTAGGCAATTCAAGTGAATTATTACATTTTACATTTTTTCTTATTCTTTTACTACTCCCCTGGGTTGTTTGAACCCTAGAGGGTTTGATTGCTCATATTATATACTGCATTATATTACATTACATTTGCCTGTAATTGAAAGTGCAAAATGACTGCAATGCCATGTCAACCAATTGGCAAACCCAATGATGTGCATGCACTGCTGTACAGGTGCCACAGTTGGGCTTGATTAGAGTACCTAACAGGTTAACTGTGGATAGCAGCAGGCATCTACTGTGTAATATTTGATATTTATTAGAGATGAGCGAACATACTCGTCCGAGCTTGATGCTCGATCGAGCATTAGCGTACTCATAACTGCTCGTTGCTCGGACGAATACTTCGCCCACTCGAGAAAATGGCATCTCCCGCCGTTTTGCTTTTTGGCGGCCAGAAACAGAGCCAATCACAAGCCAGGAGACTCTGCACTCCACCCAGCATGACGTGTTACCCTTACACGTAGATAGCAGTGGTTGGCTGGCCAGATCAGGTGACCCTGGGATAGACTAGCCGCTGCCCGCGCTGCTCGGATCATTCTCTGTCTGGATGCCGCTAGGGAGAGAGCTGCTGCTGGTCAGGGAAAGCGTTAGGGTGTTCTATTAGCTTACTGTTAGGCAGGAGTGATTGTACAACAACCCAACAGCCCTTCTTAGGGCTACAATAACGTTATACTTTTTTTTTTTATTTGCTTGTGGCTGGGCTTGCTGGCAGCTAGTACCATATTGTGAGGAATTTGCAGGGGGACTTGCTACCGTTGTGTTTAGCTCTTAGTGACACACATATCCACCTCAAACACCAAAGTGGGAAAATTTATTAGGGGTTTGATTTCAATTAGGCACAGTCTGCCAGTTTCTTTTTATTTTACGTTTATTTTTTTAATAACTCAGTGTCATCTCATCTTGCATAGTAGTGTGCTTTCATACTTGGCTAGAAAATAGCCATAGGAGAATCCAAACGGCTTACTTACGCCTACAGTAGCGTTATATATATTTGATTTCTGGTTGATCTGCTGGTGGCTGTACTTGCTGCAGTGCATCTACTAGCAAATTGGGAGCAATTTGGAGTGAGACTTGCAACCACTGTGTTTTGCGCTTAGTGACGCACATATCCATCGCAAAGACCGAAGTGGGAAAATTTATTAGGGCCCGGGGTTGTATTTCAATTAGGCACAGTCTGCCATTTCCTTTTTTATTTTACGTTTATTTTTTTCATAACTCAGCGTCATCTCATCTGGCAGTGTGCTTTCATACTTGGCTAGAAAATAGCCATAGCAATAGGATAGCATCGTTTGGTTTTAAAAACTAAAAAACACAAAAAAAAACAAAAAAAACAAAAAAAAGTTAAAAAAAAATTCAAGTTATAACTCTCATTTTCAAAATGTTTAACCCGAGGGTTAGGGGTAGAGGACGAGGGCGGGGACGTGGGCGTCCAACTACTGCAGGGGTCAGAGGCCGTGGTCCTGGGCGGGGTGAGACACCACCTGCTTATGAGGGAGCAGGGGAACGCCGCAGAGCTACACTCCCTAGGTTCATGTCTGAAGTTACTGGGACTCGTGGTAGAGCACTGTTGAGGCCAGAACAGTGCGAACAGGTGATGTCGTGGATTGCCGACAATGCTTCGAGCAATTTGTCCACCAGTCAGTCTTCCACGCAGTCCACCCATGTCACCGAAATCGGCACTCCTCCAGCTCCTGCACCTCAGCCTCCTCCCCCCCAGTCTGCCCCCTCCCAGGAAAATTTGGCATTTGAACCGGCATACTCTGAGGAACTGTTTTCTGGACCCTTCCCACAGTCACAAACCACTTGTCCGGTTGCTGCTGAGCAATTTTCCGATGCCCAGGTTTTCCACCAGTCGCAGTCTGTGGGTGATGATGACCTTGTTGACGTAGTGGAAGAAGTGTGTAAAGAGGTGTCCGACGATGAGGAGACACGGTTGTCAGACAATGGGGAAGTTGTTGTCAGGGCAGGAAGTCCGAGGGGGGAGCAGACTGAGGGATCGGAGGATGATGAGGTGACAGACCCAAGCTGGGTTGATAGGCCGGGTGAACACAGTGCTTCTGAGATGGAGGAGAGTCCTCGACCAGAACAGGTTGGAAGAGGCAGTGGTGGGGCCAGACGGAGAGGCAGGGCCAGACCTGGTGCATCAGCGCCAAATGTGTCAACTAGTGAAGCTTCCGTGGCGAGGGCTCCTGCGGCGAGGGCTAGATTTTCAGAAGTCTGGAGGTTCTTTAAGGAAACACCGGATGACCGACGGACTGTGGTGTGCAACATTTGCCAAACCAGGATCAGCAGGGGTTCCACCACTAATAGCTTAACTACCACCAGTATGCGCAGGCATATGAATGCTAAACACCCCACTCAGTGGCAACAAGCCCGTTCACCTCCGGCCGTGCACACCACTGCTCCTTCCCCTGTGTCAGCTGATAGTCAGCCCCCTGCCCAGGACCCTGCCACAAAAACCCCATCGTCGCCTCCACGATCCTCCACAGCATCCACCAGCGTTCAGCTCTCCATACCCCAGACGCTGGAGCGGAAACGCAAATATAGTGCAACCCACCTGCACGCCCAAGCCCTTAATGTCCACATCTCCAGATTGCTCAGCCTGGAGATGCTGCCCTATAGGCTAGTAGAGACCGAGGCCTTTCGCAACCTCATGGCGGCGGCCGCCCCTCGGTATTCGGTCTCCAGCCGCCACTACTTTTCCCGATGTGCCGTCCCAGCCCTGCACCAGCACGTGTCAGACAACATCATCCGTGCCCTGACCAACGCCGTTTCTGACAAGGTCCACCTGACCACGGACACGTGGACGAGTGCTGCCGGGCAGGGCCACTATATATCGCTGACGGCACATTGGGTTAACTTGGTGGAGGCTGGGACTGAGTCTGACCCTGCGGCTGGTCATATACTGCCGACGCCGAGGATTGCGGGGCCTACCTCGGTCCAGGTGTTTCAGGCCTACTATGCCTCCTCCTCCTCCCACCCCTCCTCCACCTCCTCCTCCGAACTACCATCCGTGGGCATGGCGCCATCAGTCGGTAGCTCTAGGCACAGCAGCAGTGCCGTCGCTAAGCGACAGCAGGCGGTGCTCAAACTGCTGAGCCTAGGCGATAAAAGGCACACCGCCCAAGAACTATTACAGGGCATCACGGCGCAGACTGATCTGTGGCTGGCACCGCTGAACCTGAAGCCAGGCATGGTTGTGTGTGACAACGGCCGTAACCTGGTGGCGGCTCTGCAACTCGGCAGACTGACACATGTGCCATGCCTGGCCCATGTGTTAAATCTGATAGTTCAGCGTTTCCTCAAGACATACCCCAATCTGTCTGATTTGCTCACGAAGGTGCGCCGCATCTGTGCGCATTTCAGGAAGTCCAGCACAGATGCTGCCACTCTCAGGGCAGCGCAGCGCCGCCTCCAACTGCCCGCTCACCGACTGTTGTGCGACGTGCCCACGAGGTGGAATTCAACACTGACCATGTTATCCAGAGTTTACCAGCAGCGCCGAGCGATTGTAGACTGCCAGATGTCAACTTCCACCAGAACTGGTAGTCAGGTCAGTCAGCTTCCTCAAGTCTACAATGAGGAGTGGACGTGGATGTCTGATATCTGTCAGGTGCTGAGTAACTTTGAGGAGTCAACACAGATGGTCAGTGGCGATGCCGCCATCATCAGCCTCACCATCCCGCTGCTTGGCCTGTTGAAAAAATCTCTGATCAGCATGAAGTCGGAAGCTTTGCGCTCGTCACAAGAGACGGGGGAAGAAGATTCCCTTGTTGATAGCCAAAGCACCCTTAGGTCTGTTTCTCAGCGCATATCGGAGGAGGTGGAGGTGGAGGAGGATGAGGAGGAAGAGGAGGAGAATGTGGGCGAGACACAAGAGGGGACCATTGTTGAGTCCTTCACTGTTCAGCGTGTATGGGCAGAAGAAGAGGAGTTGGAGGAGTTGGAGGAGGAGGAAATGGACAGTCAGGCCAGTGAGGGGAGTGAATTCTTACGCGTTGGTACTCTGGCGCATATGGCAGATTTCATGCTAGGCTGCCTATCCCGTGACCCTCGCGTTCAAAGAATTTATTCCAGCACCGATTACTGGGTGTTCACTCTCCTGGACCCACGGTACAAGCAAAATCTTTCCACTCTCATCCCTGGAGAGGAAAGGAGTGTGAGAATGCATGAATACCAGCAGGCCCTGGTGCACAAGTTGAAACAGTATTTCCCTTCTGACAGCGCTAGAGTGCATAGTTCTGCGGGACAAGTAGCGAGGGAGAGTAGGCGAGCAGGCAGCTTGTCCAGCACTGGCAAGGGTACGCTTTACAAGGCTTTTGCCAGCTTTATGTCACCCCAGCAAGACACTGTCACCTGTCCCCAGTCTCGGCAGAGTAGGGCTGATCTTTACAGAAAGATGGTGAGGGAGTACGTAGCTGACCATACCATCGTCCTAAATGATCACACAGCTCCCTACAACTACTGGGTTTCAAAGCTGGACATGTGGCACGAACTGGCGCTGTACGCCTTGGAGGTTCTTGCCTGCCCTGCCGCTAGCGTCTTGTCCGAGCGGGTTTTTAGTGCAGCTGGTGGCATCATCACCGATAAGCGTACACGCCTGTCGACTGACAGCGCTGACAGGCTGACGCTTATTAAGATGAATAAAGCCTGGATTTCTCATAATTTCCAATCTCCACCAGGTGAAGGAAGCTCAACCTGAATAATTTATCCACTCCTCCTCCTCCTCATTTTCCTCCTTCTCCTCCTCTTTGTACAGTAAAGCAGAGGAAACTGGCTATTTTTTGACAGGGCCCACTGGCTCTAGCTATAGTACTTTATGCATTTAATTTTTCTGGAGGGCCACCGACCCGGTCCTCTGTTTTAAACAATTTTTGGGAGTGCCACATACAGGCACTCAATCTATTCAATTTTTCTGGAGGGCCACCTCCCTGCTCCTCTGGTTTGAAAACTTTTTTGGACTGTCACATACAGGCACTCAATCTATTTCATTTTTCTGGAGGGCCACCTACCTGCTCCTCTGGTTTGAAAACTTTTTTGGACTGCCACATACAGGCACTCAATCTATTTCATTTTTCTGGAGGGCCACCTACCTGCTCCTCTGGTTTGAAAAATTTTTTTGGACTGCCACATACAGGCACTCAATCTATTTCATTTTTCTGGAGGGCCACCTACCTGCTCCTCTGGTTTGAAAACTTTTTTGGACTGCCACATACAGGCACTCAATCTATTTCATTTTTCTGGAGGGCCACCTACCTGCTCTTCTGGTTTGAAAACTTTTTTGGACTGCCACATACAGGCACTATCCAAATTAAATTGTCTCCATAGCAGCCTCCACACGTTGTCTCCATTGCTACCTCCAAAAGTCGTCCATATAGCTGCTTCCATACATCGTCCCCTTATCAAACGAGGTGTGTCAGGCAGAAATTTGGGTTCTTTTCATGGATTCCACATCAAAGTTGTTAACTTTGTCGCCACCCTGCTGTGTTATCCACAAAATATACTGGCAAACTTTTATCATTTACCAATATTATTTCAGCGCTTCCTGCGCATCTGTTTACATTCCCCTCACCCGCCATATCCCAAACTTATAAGAACGCTACTACACTTGATCTTATACAAAAGGTTCTTAGAAGTGCTGTTTGGGGAGTAGCCTAGAGACAGGGGCTTGGATTGGCGAAAGCTCGCCTGGCAGCGGAGCGCCAGCTCCATGCGCATCATGCGCTTCTTGCGCATCTGTTTACATTCCCCTCACCTGCCATATCCCAAACTTATAAGAACGCTACTACACTTAACTTGGTGCAGGCTGGGATCGAGTCTGACCCTGGGGCTGGTCATATACTGCCGACGCAGAGAATTGCGGGGCCTACCTCGGTCCAGGTCTCAAAGGCCTAGTATACCTCCTCCTCCTCCCACCCCTCCTCCACCTCCTCCGAATTACCATCCGTGGCCATGGCGCCATCAGTCGGTAGCTCTAGGCACAGCAGCAGTGCCGTCGCTAAGCGACAGCAGGCGGTGCTCAAACTGCTGAGCCTAGGCGATAAAAGGCACACCGCCCAAGAGCTATTACAGGGCATTCCACATCAAACTTGTTAACTTTGTCGCCACCCTGCTGTGTAATCCACAAAATATACTGGCAAACTTTTATCATTTACCGATATTATTTCAGCGCTTCTTGCGCATCTGTTTACATTCCCCTCACCCGCCATATCCCAAACTTATAAGAACGCTACTACACTTGATCTTATACAAAAGGTTCTTAGAAGTGCTGTTTGGGGAGTAGCCTAGAGACAGGGGCTTGGATTGGCGAAAGCTCACCTGGCAGCGGAGCGCCAGCTCCATGCGCATCATGCGCTTCTTGCGCATCTGTTTACATTCCCCTCACCCGCCATATCCCAAACTTATAAGAACGCTACTACACTTGATCTTATACAAAAGGTTCTTAGAAGTGCTGTTTGGGGAGTAGCCTAGAGACAGGGGCTTGGATTGGCGAAAGCTCGCCTGGCAGCGGAGCGCCAGCTCCATGCCAAGATCCAACTAACATAGTTTTAACTGCAGCACCTTTAATCTACTACTAGTTCACTGCCTCCATACATGGTCCCCTTATCAAACGAGCTGTGTCAGGCAGAATTTTGGGTTGTTTTCATGGCTTCCATGTTAACTTTGTCGCCACCCTGCTGTGTAATCCACAAAATATACTGGCAAACTTTTATCATGTACCGATATTATTTGAGCGCTTCTTGCTCACCTCCTTTGGTTCCTCTCTGCCACCCATTGGTTTGAAGCCTGAGTCCATTTAGGGTATGTCGCCATGCCACTCTCTAGCCTGCCGCTGCTGCCGCTGCCTCTGCATGCCGTCCCCTATAGTGTCAGGGTCAATTATTGGATGTTTTAGATGCTATCTAGCTTCATTCTGTCACTCTGTCATGGCCATGCTGTTGCCCATAATTTTGACATAATGGTGCGATTAAGCAGCCTCAGAGGCATCCATGCATGCTGCCCCTGCTGTTTCCTGTCCATTTCCGTGGTGTTTCCATCCTTTTCTGAGGTTCCCAGGTGTTTGGCCAAGCTTTCCTGTGCAGAGCCTTGGTCCCCTTGAAAAATGCTCGAGTCTCCCATTGACTTCAATGGGGCTCGTTATTCGAGACGAGCACTCGAGCATCGGGAAAAGTTCGTTTCGAATAACGAGTACCCGAGCATTTTAGTGCTCGCTCATCTCTAATATTTATCTTTAATACAATATAATATGATGATTCTAAGCACTATAGAGTCCAAGAGAGGGGCAAATCTACAGGAAGTGAGTCTACCAGCTCGGGAGTAAAGTAACTTATCTCAGATCGTATGCACATTATTAGTGATGAGCGAGTATACTCGTCCGAGCTTGATGCTCGGTCGAGTATTAGCATACTCGGACCGGCTCGTTGCTCGGACGAGTATTTGCCCTGCTCGATAACGAGCATTTAATTAAAAAAAAAGAAGTGAAGAACAATAAAAAAATACAATTAAAACATTTAATTTAATCGTTTAATTGAAGAAAACAGTGAAATAACACAGTGCAGAATAGATTGCAGATGTTCGGGAACATCTGCGATCTGTTCCGGAGACACGCGTGCAGAACGGTGTTCTCCACAATAGTATTTGAAGAACAATATGTGTAGAGAACAACTTGCAGATGTTTGGAAACATCTGCAAGTTGTTCTCTACACATATTGTTCTTCAAATACTATTGCGGAGAACACCGTTCTGCACGGGTGTCTCCGGAGCAGATCGCAGATGTCCCGGAGACACGCGTGCAGAACGGTGTTCTCCGCAATAGTATTTGAAGAACAATATGTGTGAAGAACAACTTGCAGATGTTTCCAAACATCTGCAAGTTGTTCTCTACACATATTGTTCTTCAAATACTATTGTGGAGAACACCGTTCTGCACGCGTGTCTCCGGAACAGATCGCAGATGTTCCCGAACATCTGCAATCTGTTCTGCACTGTGTTATTTCACTGTGCTCGGTCAGTTTGTCATTTTACTGAAAAATGCTCGGGTCTCCCATTGATTTCAATGGGGCTCGTTACTCGAAACGAGCACTCGAGCATCGGGAAATGTTCAGTTCGAGTAACGAGCACCCGAGCATTTTAGTGCTCGCTCATCTCTACACATTATTCTCAACTTGGCGATTTTTTTTTATAGGCATAAATGTGAGATTTAATATAAAGAAGGAATGCTAGAAAGGATATTTTTATAATATACCTGAGGGTGCTGTTTGTATAGTGGGGTAAAAGCAGATGACCTTTACAGATGAGCAAAACAGAATATTAGTACATCTGCAAAGCTTTTAATTCATCCACTTAGCAAATGGACTTGAAAAGTCCCTCACCCTTCTATTGCAGGAACACCCCACGTCAGCCCACTTGGCCTGGAGGGGGTGTGTGTATCAAAAAATTGGAATTCATGGCCATGCACCAGGAATTGGAGACTTTATCAAGATAAATCCTCCCCAAAGTCCGCACATGATGTTTAATAATTTATAAAACTTATTAAGAATTTTAGATTATAAGCAAGGAATCTCCAACTTGGTGTAAAAAGCTGGTTATGGCAACATATATCAATCAAATGGATCCGTTCATAATGATTCAACTCCTTCTACCCCCTCTGTCTGAATATTTACTTAGCCAATCACTTTGAAGTAGCGCAATAGTCCATTCCAGCTATGGAGCAAGCAATCCTAATTTGGGATGTTTAATTCTCGGTTGTGAAAATTCAATGAAAACTGCCAAGGAAGGAAATAAAGGAACATCCTTGCATCCCATACTCAGGAATAAACTGTTACATTTGTCTAGATACAATTTAGGCTTATGAGAAAACAATACTGAGAGCAGGATTTTCTTTTACTTTTTCTTTAACTGCTGGAACAGTATTCAAGTTGTCCTCTATGCCCCATTTGATAATTTAATAAGAGAAAGAACTACCACTATTTTACCATTCTGATACTGTGGGCCAGATTTAGTAAAGCGTTTGCGCCACTTTGCACTGAAAAGAATGTGCAAATTGCTTGCACATGTAGTTATAAAGTCTTGTGTAATGGCTGCGCTGTGTTCAACAAGACAGAAAAAATAAGCATGTGTTAGTGCTTAGTACGAGTTTGCGTCACATTTATTACTGACATGCACCACAATTCTGCAGCATGAACAAAGTGCACCAAAAAATGGCGCACACTTTCAGATTAATGAAGACCGTGTGCCAGTTTTGATGAATCTCTCTGCACCCTCCAAAGGCAAACTGCACATAGAATGCACTACTTTTGTTAAATGGGGCCCAGTGTATATTGTTTTGCAAGGGCCCTTACAATTATCTGTCATAGTGCATAATTTATGTAATTGATATGTAAACAGAGAAGAGCACTTTATCTGCATTCTTTCTATTCATTTATATTCTGAGACATTTGATTAATGCATCACAGTAATTGTTTTTTGATCTATCAGTGCATATTCAATTATTCTTATTAACTCAAGTTCTATTTTAAATCACACTATGTACAGTACCATACTTTGTTCAGGAAAAGAAACTGTATAAAATTATTTTGGAATTTAATGTGAAAAATTGTGCAATTTTTTAATTTGTTGTTGTCATAGCTCCATTGTAAGGTCGGAGTTGCATATGTATATTATATTGGGATATGTTTTTTTATGTTACTTTTTAAAGTTAAAACAAATTTTATTTTTGCCACCGTATTCTAAAACTTATTTATGTCGTCATTTTTGTATTTTTTGTTAAACTGTCCACCAAACAACAATTTTATTCACAACAAAATTTCAGATTCTATTGGCATATTCAACATTTTTACACTTTTGTAGACATATCTTTTGAATGCTGGTACAATACACTACAATGATTTAGTACTGATGTTTAATACTTCGGCAGTGTGATTTTATTAAAGCTTGCCAGGGCAGCCGCCACCTGCAGCTCCTGTGTGTCCTTTCAGCATGTCCATTCCCTACATTCTATATTGTTACGGTATCTGCTTGAAATGTAATTTTGCCCACCGTGACATACTGTAGGGAATGAGTTAAAGGCTATTTTTACCACTGGATTTGATACTTGGAATAAGTTTGTGTGGTATGTCAGTAATTGATTCAATGGCTTTGCTAAAGAACATTCCAATGCTGGATTAAATGCAGTTGGAAAATCAGATAATTCTTTATTGTCAAGAAAAAGTGACAGCGTTTGTATTCGTCCAAGATGCAATGGAAGTGGAAAAGTTTGGATGTCGTAAGGTGTTATTAACCCTACATATAATAACCCTATATATTTACTATTACACTTAACAATTCATTATTATTAACACACTTTATTACCGTATTTTCCGGACTATAAGGCGCACTTAAAAGCATTGGATTTCCGTGGAAATCCAAAGTGCGCCTTATAGTCCGGTGCGCCCTATGTATGGCGCTGGGCACAGGGCAGCGGACCATACTTACATAGGTCCCCGCTACCGGAGATCTCCAGCGGGAGATCTGCTGTCTCCGGTAGCGGGGACCTATGTAAGTATGGTCCGCTGCCCTCCTCCACCTCCCCCTCACCTTCTCAGCTCACCTTTCCCGCGTTCCCCGTCGCGTCTCGGCGTCGCGTCCCGTCGCCGCGTCCCGTCGGGTCTCCGCCACGCCCCCGGACCTCCGCCACGCCCCCGGCCGCCGGACCCCGCGCCTTATAGTCCGATGCGCCTTATATATGTAATTATTACATATATAAGGCGCATCGGACTAATGCGCCTTATAGTCCGGTGCGCCCTATAGGGCAGAAAATACGGTATTTGCTTTTATATTTTCTGTGCTTTATAGTTACATTTAGAGGAACAGGTAAATGAGTATATAAACTCCTAAAAATCAGTCCAAAATTAAATTTGATATTTCTGTCTCAGTATGAGAGTGCACTCACAATTTAAAGATCGAAAGCTTAAGGCTACATTCACACAAACGTATGAGGGATGTTTATACAGCTGACTTATATATGGCGTATATACATCCCCCATACACCGCAATGGCCTCTCGGTGCTGTACGGTACGTACCATTCCGTATCCCATAGAAAGATAGGACATGTCCTATCTTTCGACTGTATGCGGCGCCGGGCCCCATGTTACTCTATGGAGAAGGGCGGGGGTGAGCAGCGCTCTCCCCCTCCTCCTCTCCACAGCTCCAGTACAGCGGGCATACATCGTGTGAATGTAGGCTAAATGTTGCAGTGTCCAACTTTAGACCATATAAGTAATATGCCCCAGTCTGTGTAGACAAACAGTTTCATGACAGTGGGGCTCATTTACTAAGGGTCCGAATCGCACGACTCCGTCGAGTATCCCGACGATTTCCGATTTGCGCACATGATTGAATTTCGGCACAATCGCCGGGTTGCATGCAATGGAAATCGGGGGGGGGGGCCCAACGGATTCCGAAAAGCTGCAGTATTTTTTTTAAAAAAAGTGTCACATGACACGCACTTAACTGCACCAAGAAATAGAAGGTGAACTCCGGTGAACTCCAGCGGACCTCGGCACAGCAGCGACACGGACCTTATCGGCGCACGGACCTTAGTGAATCCCAACAGGACCCGAATCAGCTTCAGAGAACCCGCCGCTGGATCGCGACTGGACCGTGCAAGTGAATGTGCCCAGTATGTTTATATTCATCCTTTCATGACCTGTAAATTTATTTCTACTGTTCGTCAATGGTGAATGGAAAGGGTTCACTGACTGACACTTGCTGCTAAATGCCATGATTGATGCTCTTAGATGCTGTGTTTAAGCCTGACTAGGGCAGCTATATAGTGCATAGTGGTCGGTAGCCTTCAGGAAACTACCAGGACTTTCACAGCCAGTATCAGTTGTATTGCAGTCAAGCAATCAGACACGCTAGGGTCCAAGCACCCTAGGGGGCCTGAAATAATAAGGTAAAAAAATTAAAGTTAAAAAAATATGAAAACATTTAAAAAAAGGAAAAGTTGATATCATTCCCATTTCAAAGTATGAAAATAATTATCCCCAGTGGTAAATGCCACTACAGGAAAAAGTGTCCTATAAAAGTGTCAAAACTAACACTTTAGTTTTTTTGCCACCACAAAAAATTTTAACCAAATAGATGGCCAAATGGTGGTATAGTTGTCAAAAAAGCACCAAGAGAAATGACAGCTTGTCCTGCAAAAAATAATACATTGCCCAGCTCTGTACAAAAAAGTATGACAAAGTTGAAGTTTACATTTTTAAAGGTATTAAGAAATAACTAAACATATAAAATGTGTATTTCTTTGATCATACTGATCCAAAGAATAACGTTTCGATAAAACCATTCAGTGAACACTGTTAAAAAACAGAAAATTGCACATCTGTGTTTTTTGCCAAATCGACCACTTTTGGAATTTTTCCAGCTTCCCAATATATAGCACAAGAATTTTAACATCATAACGACACATGATGGAATATTATGTCACAGTATTGTTGAGGCTGTATAAACAGGGCTTGTGAGCTGAGGCCCCTTCAAACATACTTACTGTTTGCTGCATTAGCATATTGGAATGGATCATCAACCCGCCCAACATATAGCGGCATCGATCCATTGCTATGCGATCACAGCTGTTTAACACTTACTCGCATATATGGCTGTTTGGCTACATCACTTAAAGGACTTTCCCATCTTCCCTTACTTTATCACACAAACCCCACGCCGGATACGAGGGGTGCCAAATCTCTCCATTGCAGCCCATAGGCAGCCAGTAGTATCTGCTCCTGGATCCCACAAGAGGCAAGACCTAGAAGTGCAATTGTCAGCCTACACACCGGAAAATATAAATGAATGTAACATTTGTGGGCTAAAATTCCCACTTTATGCCTTGACAAAATAATGGGGGGGGGGGGATGTCGGTTTCCAAAATTAGGTTCTTCTCTGAGTGGCTTAGTTTTTATACTAAGGTCATTTGGGTGCGTTTTGGCTGTTCTGGTACCTCAGGAACTTTTCAAATGTGTCATGGCACCTTAAAATAAATTAATCAAAAAGTGATTCAGTGTTGCCATACTTGTAAGGAACTGCACAGCAAAATATTCAATGTTTTTTTTTCTCTTTATCCTGCAATAAAGTGTAAATTTTGTGGCAAAATAAATGATTTATTATGCAAATGTTATAATAAATGCAAGACATATCAACCAATATTTACTACCATGAAAAACAATGTTTCACTTAAAAAACGGTTAAAGTGTTCAAAAGTCTTAACCATATAAAGTGACAGATGTGACAATGGAACTGAGCCTTTACGTACAAACTGGCTGCGTCTTGAAGTGGTTTAAAACCATTTGTATTTAGTGATGAGTCTCCCTGAACTGCTAAGTTCAGATCCGTACTGAATTTGTTGGGTTAGTCAACCACAGAACCAGAGTCCAAACAAGTGATGCTGTGCAAGATGCCATTACACATAAGAAACAGAGCTAGGGAGAGGTTTTTGCACTATATATAAATACTAATTGGCAAGAACTTGAAAAAATAGTGGAACACACTGGACTCCCTGATTTGTCCAGGAACATCAATATGTAGGCAAAAACAAACCACTAAAATAGTTTTCTTTTAAAATATCTTTGCTTTATATAATTCTTGTTAACACGTTCGTTACAAAAATACATTACGTAGAAAATTTTCTTATAAACAACTTCCGAGGGTATACCTCTAGATGCAGTCCTTTGTTTTTTAAACGGGTTGCATGAATGCAATTTCCACTTCTGAGTTTCACTGTACCGTGGCTTGTAGAGACATCTCACAGGTAATAATCCAGCAGAAGATCAGGTCATATCGTCAGTCACTTCTTAGCAGAGACGGTGCTCGCATGATTACTGTGACGTTTCGGAGGTCACGCCTCCTTCCTCAGACATGTATGTATTTTTGTAACTAACGTGTTAACAAGAATTATATAAAGAAAAGATATTTTAAAAGAAAACTATTCTTAGAGGTTTTTGCGCATCATAGAGTTCATCAGATAGGCAGGGACTTCAAAAACAGCTATTACCCTTTGCAGGGCACTTAGGTGTATATAGAAGATGCTGCTTTGGTACTAGTGGAAATCTGAAATAAAGTAAAGAACTGCAATGCACTACTGTGTATGGATATTATTAATGCTTACAGAGGATTATACAGCAATACTTTGAAAGACCAGCCATGAATATTAGCGTTAACTAGGTCACCCAGCAAGCTCTTAAAGGTCCTGACTCTGTATAGTTTTCAGCTCCAGAATTGCAATTGTGTCCAATTGCAACCCCAATTACTCTTTAAACCCAACATATACTGTAATAGTTCAACTTACATTGAGAAACATTTATAAATATATATTTACAACTTGTTCGTTCCTATACATATTTAATCTCACTGTAGTTTTTTGTATAGACACACACTTTAAACTTCAGAGCTCGGGCAGAGACTCACGAGACCGCTGAAAGGAGTAGTATGAGCCACGTGACGTGACGTTTTTGGGGGGAACGCCCCCTTTTCTCAGAAATGCCCAGAACACACCTACATGGACTCATTGGGGGTCATTTACTAAGGGCCCAAATCGCTATTTTTTGTCAGGTTTCCCGAATATTACGGTTTGCGCCATTTTTCCCTAAATTGCCCCGGGTTTTTGGCGCACGCGATCGGATTGTGGCGCATCGGCGCCGGCATGCATGCGAAGGTAATCGGGGGGCAAGGCCTTCGGAAAACCCGACGGATTCGGAAAAACCGCAGAATTTTTTAAAAGAATTGTGTTGCAAAAATAGCACTCACATACACCGGAATGGAGAAGGTGAATTCCAGCAAACTCCGGCGGACTTCAGCGCAGCAGCGACACCTAGTGGACAACGGGCGCATGACCTTAGTGAATCCCGGCAGAACCCGAATCATCGTCGGAGAATGCACCACGGGATCGCGAATGGACCGGGTAAGTAAATTTGCCACATCATATCCCTTTTTCCGGAAGTCCTTTTCTGTCTTCCCCAAGCCTCCTCTTCTGTTTTCGGTCTTCTGTAACAGCCGGCAGAGACACGGCCATGCACTCTGCCGGCAGGTGCATACTATGACACGGCTGCTGACGTCATAGTATGCACCGGACGACAGATAACATGGCCGCGTTTATGCCGGCTGTTACAGAAGACCAAAGACAGAAGAGGAGCCACGGGTTTTTATTGTAGATGGACTAGTTACTATGGAGATAATGTACACATGAACATAAAGCATAAGGGCAGTGCAGCCAACAGCAGAATGGGCCTACACACTTTCTAAAATTAGCAACAATTCAAGCTAAACCGTCGCTAATTAATTGTGCAATTCTATAGGAGATAGGACCAATAATCTGTGTGTAGGGGCATAAGGAATTAAAATGTACAAAAATGAAACCATTGATGGAGGTGGATAATGAGGGGTGTTGTTAGAGTTGAGGAAAAGAACTGTTAAAGGTATTGTTGGTAAAAGAGTACGTGGGGATAGGGCACCATTTTTTGTCTGTCTGGGGCCCCGGACAGCACCCTTAAGATTTTTATTGAATGGAAAACTTTAATGTAACAGCACTATTGAGATTTTGATGGAACTGTAAACTATAATGCAAAAGCATCTTTAAAATTTTGATGGAACTGCAAACTATATTGATAATGCACCTTTAAGATATGCTGTATAATGCTGTAAATGCGGACAGTACTAAGTCTTGTCCTGCCCTATAGCAACCTATTTGTTGCGTATTGCAGTTATTCACAGTGCCCTTAAAAGGGCAACTATGTCTCTACCCAAATGCCCGGTAAAGGGCATTTGTTGGTATTTGAGAAGTCCATGCCTATCTGAATGACGACTATGATAAGTAGAAATCTCTCCCTAGCTCTATCTTCTGTGTGGAATGGCATTTGGTGGGTTTGGAACCCACCAATTTGGGCATGGCCCTGCTTTTATACAGCAGAGTCACATATCCCATCTGCCTAATCAAAGTCATGCCCACAGGGGGGCTACAAGCTGGTTGATTGGAGCATTTTTCCCAAGCACAATCCTGAAGCACCAACAGCGGCAGCTGTTTGGCATTGAGGGTTGCGGGTCCCAAACCCATCAAATTTGGTATGGACGCATAATTTTGAGGTTAGGGTTCGCTTAACACTATTTGTTATGCATTACTTTGGCCCAATAGATTCACTGAATTTGCAGAATATGGAAGTGTCATACCTTGCACACTGTTTTGGTAGAATGCACTGATCAAAGATCGTAGCTGGAGCATTTCATATGCTTTATGTTCATGTGTACATTATCTCCATAGTAACTAGTCAATCTACAATAAAAACAGACCCCCACAAGTGGGTCAATCATCTCTGTGCATCTGTATGTTTGCCTCTAACATGGAAATTCTAAATTAGTGTTCTGACTAATAGTCACCACATGCTATTAGCTTGAACTTTGGGTTGCATGCATCTCCATGGCTAACACAGCATCTAGTATTCACATGGTATTTGACAGTAAAGGTTTAATTTGCTCTGCAAAATATGAGTTAATGTTGGTGGAGTATTAGCAGGAAAAAAACATGCAGAATTTTTTCCTATTTAAACCAAAATCTAAAGGCAGTCCCTTAAGAACACCCAATTTACAGACGACTCCTAGTGACAAACGGACCTCACCATCCACTGTGCTCTACACTTACTTTACATTAGTCCCAGGCTATAAGGTGTATGCAATAAAGCAATATTTTTAAACCCTGTTCCGATGTCAACCCAAATTATTTTAAAGAGAATGCATCAGCAGAAATTGACCTAATAAACCCTACCAGTATGTTGTCAACCAGCTGAACACATTCTAGATTATGTTTCTTTTATGACCCTGTGTGGTGGCATCATCAGGAAAACTTTGAAGTGAGATGTAAGTTGATTGTATAAAGTCAAGGAGGCGGACATTTTAACACTTAATTCAAGCTCTCTCTTCCTCAGAAAGCCCCTTCACTGTAATTGATTGACCTGCATCCAGGGACATCACTAACCAGATCTCCTGAAGTCCGATACATGATGTCCATCACAGAGGAGAGCCTGACTATCATGGTAAAGTGTAACCGTCATTTCAAAAGACTTTTGATATGTTGTAGGGCAGGTAATTTTAAGCACTTTTGCAATTACCCGAATGTTGCTCCTTCCTCTTGTATTCTGCAGACTTCCCCTAGATGGCAGTGACTGCTCATATGTCTGTTACTATGGACATTCCGTCTTCATAAAGAAGACTACGGAACAGGAGACACGCCCCCCTCTCCCTGCAATTAGATGATCACCTCATGTCTCCCTGCACAGAGCCGATTACCTCATGTGTCACTGCCCCAGCACTCAGCCATGTGCAGGGAGAAGACCTCACTAATATAATGACCAAACACCTAAACACATATCTCTCCTCAGCTTCCTCTACACCTGTATACTGTATAACAAATAATCCACATTGACAGTAACTGCAGCCCCTCCCCCCCTTCCCCATCACCTCACACACACAGGAAATGGCAGGAGACTCTCCAAGCCTACAAGCTGTGCCATCATGTGCTGTGCTGGAGTGTTATTTAGGTAGGTAGACAGACATGGATACATAGATAGATAGATATGATATAGATAGGATATAGATAGATAGATAGATAGATAGATAGATAGATAGATAGATAGATAGGTTCAGTGAAGAGGCAGCACTCCTTGTAGTAGTGAAAGGGGTGAAGCTTTATTCAAAAAAAGCGATGTTTCGGTGTACTGTTACACCTTTATCAAGAATCATGCTTGATAAAGGTGTAAGGGTACACCGAAACGTCGCTTTCACCCCTTTTTTTTTCTACTACAAGGACTGCTGCCTCTTCACTGAACCTATATTGAAGACCATGGCCAAGGGATTATCCGGCTTCTGCAGCCACCGCTAGCTGTGCTGCTCTGGATCTTCTACTTTTTTTTTTTAGATGGATAGATAGTTGTAGTTTTTTGAGAGCTGGAAACCATGGTTGCTATGGGCCAAAAAAGATACTAAATGAGGACCAAGAGGCAAAATGAGGAATGATTCCCAGGGACACCTGGAGCAGAATTATGTATGATCCACATATTAATGTATTCTATTCACAATGATCTAATATATAAAGCTGACTATATTTGTGTTTATAAACTGAACAAAAACAACAAATGTCCTGCAACACCAAAATTCTCCAGGCAATAGAATGTTTTTGGTTATTTATTAGAGCATAAATGTTATATAAAACATAAACAAAGCTAAAATACAATACAATAAATTGTAAACAGGAGCGAAAAATGATTGCACAATAAATTGTCACCAATGAGATTGTATCTCTAAACGTTAGTTCAGTTCATACATTCACTGTATGTATCATGGTAAACTTCTCCATCAAAAAAAAAATAAAAAATAAAAAATAATAAAATGTCCCAGATTAGTGTTAAAACTGAAAGAACAAGAGTCATATTTAGATTCCAAAAAGCAGATGTAATCTTCTCTTAATCAGAAAAATATGTCATATGATACCCAGTCTTTGAGCAAGCATGCCGCGCTCCGATGTGCCGTGTCTGCCTCGTGTCTCGGGAGGAAGTTTGTCATCTGCCAGAACAAGGTTCAGAAATTGTTCACACCTGCACTGTGCAGATTCCTTGGTGTGCTGAAACAGAGTTCAGAGATTGTTTACACCTGCACTGTGCAGATTCCTTGTTGTGCTGAAACCTGTAGTTCGATTCAGTTTTCCTTTCTTGCACTGCGGATAGCCTTATTTAATCGCAGGCTGTGAATAGGCAGTCAATAGGCAGATATCAATAGTAACAACTCTAGTAACATTTGCAGGGAATTTCTTGTCGTTATTTCCCTTTCTCTTTCCATATGGGACTGTATGAACTGAACTAAGGTTTACAGATACAATCTCATTGGTGACAATTTATTGTGCAATAATTTTTTCACTCCTGTTTACAATTTATTGTTCATATATATCATACTTTTTTGTCTTTTAGCTTTATATCGTGAGGGCCCCACAAACTTGTTTACGTTTCATGTAACATTTATGCTCTAATAAATAAGAAAAAACATTTTATTGTCTCTAGAATTTTGGTGTAGCAGGACATTTGTTGTTTTTATTAAGTTTTTGCATATTGCCTATGATACCAAGGCCAGTCTTTTGCACCCAACTATCTCCCCATATTTGAACTGGTGAGCACTTCCACATCCTATTCTTAATCATATCTGTGTGTATGTCTATATGTATGTATGTCCGCTAAAGGAATATCGCGTCTACAATCACCAAATTTTGCAAAGCCACTCTCTGTGACTCATCGAACGTCTGAGACTAGGTTTTGAGCCGAAATTTTTACCCTACACTTTCCAAAATACACTTATTAACCACCATATACAGGAGCCATTGTTTGCTGCTGCAGTTGGAAGCTGAGCCGCGATTGGTTGCTATTCTGCCACAGGTCATTAATATGAGCTCTGAGCTTTGATTGGCTACTATCGGCAATTATAAAACAGTATAAAACAGCTTATGTGTGAGGTAATATGAATAGGGATACACAGATGAGGGGAGATTTACACTTAAGGTATGATTGATGAAGATTTATGATTTTTCTTGAGCTGAATACTCTACAGAGATAGGACCCTCAAGATCTTGCTGGATTATGTAGTAAATGCTAATATTCCTGTCTGGTCTTTGAAAGTATTCCTGTATAAGGAAAAAGAATATACTTGCTTGTTGTCTCTTGTGTGTAATGGCGTCTGGACATCCTGCTTTTATATGGTCAATGTCCAGATCAGCAGATCACAGGAATGCCTACAGAAGACAAGGGGCAGTTAGCTGCTTGATTGGCTGTTTCAGCAGTCAATCAAGCAACTTTGCGCTTTTTCCCAAAAACTAATCCAGGTCCCAAGCAGCGGCGCTTATGCAGTCTTCATGTTCGTGGGTGCTGAACCTGCCAAATTATGGAATGACCCGAATCTCGCGCTTTGGGTTTGTTCATCACTACTCACCACTAAACTGCACAAGCACTAAAGAAACCATAAATTAGCTGCTCAAAACAACAGCACACATCCCCAAAACAACATTTGTTTGCATGGGGACATTTGTGTGCATGAAGTTGTCCTATTCCTATTAGAGAAAGGGACTTATGATGACAATAACTGTATGTTTTGGAGTGCTTTTCATATGAAGGTAATCTTTGGTTTATGAATGAAGTTTCATTCCTGTAAATTTTTTACCGCCTTCAGTATTGCATGTAAAGCACACATACTTCAATTTAAAAGGATCAAAAAATGCATCTGGAAGTATGTTCACTAGACATCATTCAGCCTCAGATTCTACATGTGGCTGCTGGATGACTGTACCAAGTGAAAATAATCAACCATGAGTAAGAGTATGTACGTGCTTTACATGCAGAATAGTGAATGATTTAGCATGTCTGTGATATAACACTGAACATAAGTAACTTTATATTACAAAACATCTGGCTGTAATTACAGACGGTAGACTGGGCTCACAATGTAAGGGACATTCTTGGTTAGAATTCCATTGTAAGGATACATTTTATGCACTGATGCCTACATCCTAAACTACATCTTAATGTGACTCCTTTAGGGATATACATTATTTATGGTATTTGAGAGTGTAATCGCATATTTACTAGTTTGGAACTTAATGCTCCATGATCACATTTATTCAATTAAAAAAATAAATAAACGAAGTGGCAACAGTTGTGGGAAATCTATCATCATACGTCTGCAATTTAAAGAAGATCTCTTTAGTCCAAAGTAAAAATTTACCTATACCAATGTGTAGCAAACATACTTTGGGCCACATATAAAAAAAGTAGTGCGAACTGCACTAGGTACAGTTTGCGTGGCCAGTGTGCAGACTGCACAAGATTCATCAATAGTGGCCCACGGTCTTCATTAATATGGTGCAATCTGCACTGTTCGGGAAGCAGTGTGACACAATTCTGTTCAGTCACATTAATAAATGTGGTGCACGGTTTGTCTCTGCACCAGAATGCCCCTTTTTTTGCAAAATTTTACAAAATTTTTTGATGTGTCAGGCATAGTGCAGCCAAGACACAATACTATTCACAAAAAAGGCCTTAGGCCTCACTGAGACTCATAAGTCGTTAAAACTTCAAAACAATAATAAAAGTGAAGTTTTAACGACTAATGAGTCTCAGTGAGGCCTAAGGCCTTTTTTGTGAATAATATCGAGACACGGACTCAGTCCAATGTCCACATTTTCTTTTGTATAAGACACAATACTGGCGCAAACAGTTTGCACATTCTTTTCAGTGCAAAGTCAGGCAGAAAACTGGTGCAGACACATTATTAAATGTGGACCTTAGTGTCCAGGACAGCATCAAGCCTCTCTACTGTTCAAGGTGAAAACTCAAATGCTGCCCCCTCCCATTCATACACACGGATTTGTGTACTTTTCTATTATATTTGCAAATGGAAGGTTTTTGCTGCTCATAAAACGGAACACAGTGTGGGTGAGGAATTGGTGGAGCCTAGCTCTCTGAAGAGGGTTCAGTGTCTGAGCCCTCTTCAAATGCACCAGTTATTATACCGCTGTATTAAACTGGCACCGGGTGTTAACTCTTGCATGTTGGAGCCACCATTCTGGCTGGGATGAGATGTCAGAGATGTCAGCACAGTTAAAAATATCCTGCACTTATAAAAATACCCAAAATTAATTTACTGCATGCATAAATATATTTTAGCATTAAATGTACTGCACACTTGGGCTGCACTTGGGAACAGACATCCCTTACTGTTAGGCTGGATCTGTTTCCTTCTCGTTCTTCTTCCTTTTAGCTTCCTCATGGTGATTGCAATCCTTTTTCATCAGGTAGAAAACGTCAGAGCAACGTCTCCCAGCTGTAACTTATCACTGCCAAATTTACCACTGTGGCTTATGGGGAACATCTCCTACATTATTGTCTTCCACACAGAGTACGCTAGTGTCCTTTCATTCTATGATCCAGGTGGCGCTGTCACCTAAGCAATGGCGATGGTAGCACAGCCCTGGATCATAGAGCATCAATAACCGGTGATATGTGTGTCTTAAAGATGCATACATATTGGTGATCGCTATTGGGGGATGGGATGACACCTCAGGGGACAACCCTTGTCTACCCCTTGTCCCATCTCTGGTTAAAGTACCATAGGGGGTCCAAAATACGGTAAAAAAATAAATTAATAAAAAACTAAACATTAAATCACTCCCTTCTTCTAGAACTGGTATCTCTGTGCTTCTATTGACCCAAATAATATTGGGGGGTTGTCATTTGGATCATACATTAAGAGCTGTAAAAACAGAATCCTTAAGAAAATGTTGTAAATGTGTTTTTGTCCTCAATTTCACTGCATTTGTACATTTTTTACAGCTTTCCATTACACGGAATGGAATATTAAATACAGTCAACATGGAGTCAATGGGGCAGATTTACTTACCCGGTCCATTCGCGATCCAGCGGCGCGCTCTCTGCGGTGGATTTGGGTCCGACCGGGATACACTAAGGTAGTTCCTCCGACGTCCACCAGGTGGCTGCTGCGCTGAAGTTCCTCGAGGCCCGCCAGAATGCACTGAAGTTCACTGGCCTATTTCTAGTGAAGGTAAGCGCGAGTCCCACAACACCTTTTTTGTTTTTTAATGCGGTGGTTTTTCCAAATCCGTCGGGTTTTCATTCGGTGCTGGCATGCATGCCAGCACCGATGCGCCACAATCCCGGGGCAATTCAGGGAAAATCGGCGCAAATCGGAAATATTCAGGTAACACGTCGGGAAAACACGAATCCGGCCCTTAGTAAATGACCCCCACTATGTCTCCATACATGGAAAAATAAAACATTGTTATGGATTTTTAAAGTAAAAGATGGATAAGAAAAATGGAGAAAGGGTATACACACCAAGCATCACCCCAGGCATAACAATGCAAATTCAAAAGGCACCAACACTGACACCCTTGAATACCTTTTGACCATGGCATTAGTGGAAAAATGGTGTGAGATTTTTCTTTTCAAATATACTCTGTAGATTTTATTTCCCATTTTCACAGCTTCATTTTTGTAAAAATTATAAGATCAGTGAGTTTTATATACTCAAAACACCCCTTAATGAATTCCTTCAGGGGTGTAGTTTCCATAATGGGATCACTTTCTAGGCTATGCAAAATTAGCATAGAGTCCAAAACTAGCTAAATTCTTAAATTAATTAATCAAGGGGTATTTTGCAAAAAAGTGGACCCATGCTTTTTGGTCACTAGGTGTATTATTCTTGAAAAAAAAAATTTTCACCATAAGCTTTACTTTTTGTAAAGCATTTCTGAGGACTAATTGTTGTATATACCAATCAAGCAATGGTGATCATGCATGCATGAGAGTTCCCAAGAGCTCAATGATGTCCCTAACTCTCGGCAAGGTGAAAGTAGGTGTTTACTAATGCACGCTGGAGGTGTGCATCATTAGTGTAATAGGAGAGCGCCATCTATGATGTGCCAGGAGCGCCTGAAAGTAAGTAGCCTAATTGTAAAAGTTTTTTTTTTTTTTTGCCTAAACTGCAACCCGAAGCTCACTTACTTATTGCAAAGTGCCAAAACAGTAATTCAAGCAGTAAATTATTATAACCTTCTTAAGTGACGAGGACCCCAATATCACTGACAAGGGTAAATTTAGATTGCCATTGCAGCTTCCCTTGGGAGCCCCCAGAACGAAGATTCTCATGGGGCTAAGAGCAAAAGCTACAATGATAATCTGACCCTATCTACAACTTCTCTCTCTTCCTGCAGTATCAGGAAGACCAGGATCCTTCAGTTTAAAATAACGCTGAGCATGCCATGGCAAAAATCACTCCATCAGCTACTGTGTACAAGCAGCTAGACGCTAGAGACAGCACATGCAGTGTGAAATGACGGGATTGCAAATGGCCGTCTGTTTTGATAGGGCTATGGCATCACATAAGCCTGCCAGTCGCCGATTGGTTTACATGTCTGCACATTTGATTGAGGGTGTTCCTTTCTTCTTCCCAGAGTTCTCTGCCCCATGTAACACGTTGTGCTTGTGACCATTTTGCTAATAGGGGAAAAAATTTGTTCCCACGAATCACCGAAGTTCCCCCTAAATTCTAAACAAATTCCACTTTGTTAGAATCAATTCGCCCCTATTTCTATTCTTAGTCTAGGTCTAGTAAGGGTTTAGTCTATGTTGGCCTAGTGCAGGTCACAGGGCCCAGGGCAGGTCACAGGACTTGTTAGAGCCTGATTCAGACTGTAGGTCAGAAGCAGTAGGTGAGGCACTACCTGGAGAGTTGAATTCTGGACTGTGTTCATACACCAACATGCTTTTGTATTAGAAAGTAATCAGAAGATAAGGATTTGTTTATGCCTATGCTGACACCAAATTTAAGTAGTTTGACCACAGAGTGTGAATAAAACACTTTATTTGGACTATAACCTTTGTGTGTCCCTGTTTACTGCACTGCTATCTACCTTTCTGCCAGAGCGACTGAAAATCATAAAGTCCACATGTCTAAATACTGCTTTTTCGTCATTTTGAAACCCATTTATTTGAATAAAAGTGATCATAATGTCATATAGGTCTCAAAATAGTCTAATTGAAAATATCTTCTTATCAAAAAAAAAAATGAGACACCTTACTTAGATGTAAAAGATATCGGTGTCAGAAAACATTTACATTTTTATTTATCAATACATAAAAAATTATATAAATTGTAAAGATATAAAAACAAAGCCTGTAGGAAAATGAAGTGATTGTATTTTTTTGTCAATTTTATAGAATTTGGAATTGTGTTTTACATTTTTCCTGTACACTGAACAGAATATAAAATGATAGGCCTCAAAAAATTCATGTGTATATTATATATTGCTTTTACATACATATATGTACTATTTTCTTGCATATTTAATCATTTCCAGTTTTATACTCTTGATAAAGGGGCACCATGGTATTGAAATGCGACCTTGATAATTTTAGTAAATATTCCCTAACTTTAACCTCCAATGTTTGATGTGTGTCACCCCTCTTTATACAAACAGAAATAGGTGATTAAAAGTCATAGGTCAGGGAAGAACCTAAACACCTTTTTGAAAATTAAATGGGTATTCCAGGAATAAGCGTAAGTTGTTATTTAAAAGTTTTCTCCCCTCAGGAGAAAATTCTCTTTACATACACTATAATGAATAATTAAAATGCTACAAGCCCTTTAATCAGTTGATTATCTCCACGTGGAGCAGACACAGAACAGAAGATGGCTGCTGGTCACATGTCCACATCACTTGCCCTGCACTTGCCTGGGAAAGTCATGTGGTCATCTCTATGTTTGGCTGTAGTTGGTTAGTTGCAGTGCATCCAGCATGGTAACAGAGTAGGGCAGTCAGTCTGTTATATTATCACTGGGAACAGAGTATAAGTGGAGGGAGGAGGAGTTACTGAGAACTAAAGGATCATGGGACATGTAGTTTCCAGTGGCGGCTTTACTATCTTGGTGATAGCTCCAACTACTTTAGAAAGCCCATAACATTTTGTCAATAATAAAATCAAACTGTTTAAGCTCCAAATTGTGACTAATGACATTGAGTTCTGCTATATTCAATTATTTATAGCATTATGGGGTTTTTTTTATCGGACGTTTATATTTCCGGAAATAAAGCCATTTAAGATTTTGTTTTCCTTATCCCACCATGGAAAACGTATTTGCAAATTTGCTTCCCTGAAATAAGTCATGGATGATAGGAATCACAAGTGGTCCTTAGTTTAGCTCTGAGGAGTTACAGGGGCCTCTCTTTTGGGTTTAGTTATCAATCTTCATGACAATTCCTTCCGTCCTCTGTTACAGTGAATATGTTCTCCTCTGTTAATATACTGCAGATATGTTGTGTTTCTCGTCCTAACTGGAAAACATTCATGTGCAAATTTTGGCAAAAGCGTCCTGTGAAAATACAGTTATGTCCAAACTAAAATAAACCACTGAAAATGATGAGCATCTTGTATACTGTATCTGCAATCATGTCCCTTCACTTCATTGTGTGCTGTTATTATTATGTCTGTTTTTTAATGTGAGAGTAGATCGCTACCTTACCAAGGTTGCCTGCCCACATTAAATACTCTGTAGTGACTTCCACTTGCTATGGAAGGCAAAACATTTCTTATGCTAATTTTCTAGGTATTGAAGGTATTGCCATCTACATTTCCTGTTAAATAAACAGTGTCAACATGGAAAATCTGTAATCATTGCAACCAGTTGTAATACAATTTGGAAGATTTATCTCCTGTCACTTTTCTTCATGCCTTTTGATTTTCCACCAGTGACCAGAAAAGTGGCACTATTTCTTTAAGGGAAAAATATTGAATAATGGAAGTAACAGCAATGTTGATCCTGGCACTGATTCGTATATTGCCTTGCATGCTGAACTTCATTTAGACAAAAGTCATTTGGCAGATATGTAACAGGAGCCGAGTTTTCTGTAGAAGGATGTTGAGCAAGCAAAATGGTTTGTGGCATTTTGTCTTATTTTCCCCAGCACTGTTAAAAGTTTGTACAGAAACATTTTGTTTCCATTTAGATACACTGTTCTATTGAGATCAACTGATATAATCGCAAGTTTCCGAAATCTCTTATTACAAATTAATTAACTATTCATTTCAAATGTTCAGACTTGAGAAGAGATGAAAGTACATTTTCAAGACTATTAGATATAGCCCAATATTAACCATGGGCCTTAAATGCTCTGTTTTTATTGTATTTTGTGATGCTTTACCTTGAGGGATGTGCTGTGGGCCTATATTATGAATAAATAAAACTGTTACATCCAGTTTACCACTTTGTACTTGTACGCCTGCACTGACTCTTGACGCTTTTGCAATCCCAAGGTAAAGGTAAATTGAAACGTAAAACAACTGTCAAACCCTATAGTCCTTTTCAACCCTTAATGGCAAGTACTGAAAAGGCATTAACCTCTTAAAGACTTAACCTTTATTGTTTTTTTGCGTTTTTTTACTTTACGCCTTCAAAAATCCATAACATTTTTTAGTGCACAAAGTTGTATGAGGGCTTGTTTTTTGCGTAACAAATTGTTCTCCCTAGTGTCAGTATTTAATATTCTACACCATGTACTGGAAAGCTGTAAAAAACATCAGATGCAGGGAAATTTATGAAAAAAGTCATTTGAGACACTTTCTAGTGGATTTTGTATTTACAGCTTGTACTTAGTGCTCCAAATGACTGATCTGTAAATGCCAAAAAATCGAGTATAAGCCAAGTTTTTCAGCACAAGAAATGTGCTGAAAAACTTCACCTCGGCTTATACTCGATTTATGAGAAAAAACACTGAACTTACCTTCCGACGCCCCCCAGCAAGTCCTCTTCTATACCGCAATGCTTCGGCATCGGCTGTGTGTCCCCGCACTGTCTGTTGCAGGGATCACAACTTCATGCGCTCGGCACACACTATGATGTAACTGAACAACTGATGTCACAATCCCTGCAACGGATCGTGGGGGGGGGGGGACCAATGCCAGGGCCGATGCCGGAGCATCACATTATAGAAGAGGACTTGCCAGGGGGCATCAGAAGGTGTGTACAGTGTTTGTTGTTTTTTCCTACAGGAATTATATTGCGGGCAGGGGCTGGGCCGGCTGTATACTACAGGAGGCTGGGCAGACTGTATACTGCAGGGGGCTGGGCAGGTTGTCTACAACAGGGGGCTGGATAGGCTGTATACTACGGGGGGTGGGCAGGCTGTATACTACAGGAGGGTGGACAGGCTGTATACTACAGGGGGCTGGGTAGGCTGTATACTACAAGAGGCTGGCTGGCTGTATACTACAGGGGGCTGTCTGGCTGTATACTACTGGGGGCTGGCAGGCTATACACTACAGGGGGATGGCAGGCTATATACTACAGGGACTGGCAGGAGATATACTACAGGGGCTGACAGTCTATATACTACAGGAGCTGGCTATATACTGGGAGGCTGTGGCCAATGAATTTCCCACCCTCAGCTTATACTCAAGTCAATAGGTTTTTCCAGTTTTTTGGTGTTAAAATTAGGGGTCTCGGCTTATACTTAGGTCGGCTCATACACAGTATATATGGTAAATGTTTATCATCATGTTATTTTTACACTTGCAGTGAGGCCAGTGGAAAATACAACTCTTACCACAAAAAAGGAGTATAAAAATGTGAAAAAAGCAATTTTTCCAGAAAATTCAAACAGGCAATGTCCTCAAAGTATTAAATAAATAAAAAAATATATATTTTTACTCTGTTAAATACTTCATTATAAATGTTACATCATGAAATATGCAGTAAATTTAATGTTGCCTTATTCTAGCCATTACCATTATTGAAATGTTTTGTTTTGCAATATTCTGAGAGCTATAACTTATAGCTATAGCTATAACACAGATTTGTCTGAGTTATTTTTTTTTGTGAATATGTGTAAAGGCAGTCCCCGGGTTACATACAAGATAGGGTCTGTAGGTTTGTTTTTAAGTTGAATTTGTATGTAAGTCAGAATTGTATATTTTATCATTGTAATCCCAGCCAGAACTTTTTTGGTCTCTGCGACAATTGGATTTTAAAAATGTGGGGTTTTCATAAGAATCAATATTAACAATAAAGATTCATTGCAGACATCTTTAATACCTGTTACAGCTGATCATTGTAGACTAGGACTAAAGTACAATAAATTACCAATATCCAGAGGTCCATTTGTAACTAGGGGTCGTATGTAAGTCGTAGGGGACCGCCTGTATATGGAATTATTTACACCAAACTACAGGAAGTTCCCGACTAATGGACACCCGATTTCCAGATGACCCCTAGTTACAGACAGACCTCTCTGCCTACTGTAAACTCTGGTGAAGCTCTCTGAATGCTTTACTTTAGTCCCAGGGCACAATAATCAGCTGTAAGGTGTCTGTAATGAAGCTTTAGTGGTAATGCCTGTTCCCATTACAGCAAAAAAAATTTGAAAATCAAATTGTCATGTGTACAATAAATTTTTTTGTCTGTAGCTACAATTATAAAATATACCAGTTCCAATTTACATACAAATTAAACTTAAGAACCATCCTAAAGAACCTATCTTGTACATAGCCCGGAGACTGCCTGTATACATACAACTATTTATACAGTATTAACCCCTTCCTGTTATGTAGCTAACAGCCGACACCTCAGTGTAACACCCGTGGTCAGAGTGGGCTATTACTGTTAAATAACTGTGAACTAACATAGTTATCAGTTAAAACAATAAGAATGAATGCCATGCCCATAAAAGCTAACAATCTAGGAGGAGCAAGGAGTAACACAGGAGTTTTAAATGCTTGCACAATGGTCCAAGCATTATTTTCAAGGTATCAAAATATTTAAAAATATGCTGCCTGAGCCAGTGATCAGAAGTGTAACCTATAGTTATATATTAAGAGCTAAGGGATATTGTAGAGGAGAGAGGTACACAAAGGGGGTTAGTGTAAAGAGAATAAATGTGATAGGCCTTCCTAAAATGGTATTTTAGGGAAACGCTTAAACTTTGGAAGTTGGGTATTAAGGCGATTATCATATGATATAATTTTTTTCCTTTTTTTTATTATAGGTGATTTTATTGCTAAGGTTAATAAGAGTAGATATTGTGAAATCACATCTCACAACAACAATTTGTTTTCCTGGTTGCTATGGCTCTTGATAAAGATGCATCATTCTTGTAAACATAGTTCACCCTATTAAATAAATGCAGGAAATGAGGGAATGGAATGAGAAGCCAAATCACGTCTACAAGTGACCAGGAACAAACATATGTACACACAAAGTAATAAAAGGAAATTTCAAGTTCGAGAAATTCGTGTATAGTTATATATCAAGTTACAGTATAAATATGCTGTATGTTTTAATTTAAACATTGCATGTCTTGCCATATTTTCAGTGACTCTCTTCTATGCTGTGACATGAAAATTAGAAAAAAGTTGACTTAATCCAAAACTAGATGTAGATCTTAAAGCAAACCTGTCGCCAGCGACCCCCTCCCTCCACGAACCACACACAGTACCTTTAGATGTCCTTAAATCCGTGGGATTAGCATCAGCAAAATTATTTTATTAATGTCCTCTGTTCAAGTCATGGTGGCGGGGAGCTTTAGTATACAGTCAAGCTACCCAGCCCTCCTCACAAACCAGTTTAAAGAAAATTCCTGAGGGTGGGGTGAGGAGGAGTTGAGAGAGACAGTGGCTTTGTGTGACTAGGCTCTGCTACATCATTAACCACTCCCTCAGGAAAGATGGGGTTGAGAGTGACAATGGCTATGTGAAAAGAGAAATATTAATAATTCTTTATTTATATAGCACCTAAGGTTATGCAGCGCTGCACACAGCTTGCCAAAATGGTCCTTGTCCCCATGGTATTAGTATGAAATCAATCTTCCTCCTCATCCCTCCCATAGCAATTCTCTTTACCAAGTTAGCTGTGTCAATGGTGGGGTAGCTTGACTGTATACTGCAGCTTTCCTCCATCCATGACTGGCACAGAGGATATCAATCAAAGTATTTTTTTAATAGAGGCATCAAAGAAACATGTATCTAAAAGGTACAGTGTACAATTCAAAGGGAAGTGGCGGGGGAGGGAGGGGGGTGGTCCGCTGGTGGCAGGTTTTCTTTAAACCCTTCCAATTGAAGCTTTTTGACAGAGCCCCATTTGGAGAATCTGACATGTGGCACTATAAGTGGCTATAACTTAGAAATATAAGTGGCTGACACATTATACTTCATGTTAGTTGAAAAATCTGGGTGATATGGGCAGCATGGTGGCTTAGTGGTTAGCTTTACAGCCTGACAGCCCTAAGGGACAGTTTGTATGTTTTCTCTGTGTTTGCGTGAGTTTCCACCGGGTCCTCCGGTTTCCTCCCACATTCCAAAACATACTGGTAGGTTGATTAGACTGTGAGCCCCATTGGGAAAGGGACCAATTTGGCAATCTCCTTGCAGCACTGATTAATCTACGTGCACTATATAAATAAAAGCCATTATTGTTATTAATTATTAATTAATATTAGAGATGGGCGAATCAATTCTAACAAAGTGGAATTCATTTAGAATTTCATGAAAACTTTGGTTCTGCACAAATCCGAAGTTTACGGTGATTCATGGGAACAAATTTTTTTTCCCCTTAATTAGCAAAATGGCCATGAGCACAACGTGTTATATGGGGCAAAGAACTCTGGGAAGAAGAAAGGAACACCCTCAATCACATGTGCAGACATGTAAGCCAATCAGCGACTGGCAGGCTTATGTGGTTTTTGCTCAAAGTCCATGGTGTCAGTTTTTGGGGTTCTGTATTCCCCAAATTCCAATTCTTTTTTTGTTGCTAAAGTAGATATCACGAAATCTGTATCAAATCCACATAGTTGGTGGAGTGATTTTTTCTCGAGGTCCAAGGTGTCAGCTTTTGAGGTTCTGTATTCCCCAAATTTCAATTCTTTTTTGTTGCTCAAGTAAATATCAAGAAATATGTGTTAAATCAACATAGTTGATAGAATGATTTTTGCTCAAAGTCCAGGGTGTCAGTTTTTGGGTTTCTGTATTCCCCAAATTTCAATTCTTTTTTGTTGCTAAAGTAAATATCAAGAAATCCGTGTCAAATCCACATAGTTGGTGGAGTCATTTTTTCTCAAGGTCCAAGGTGTCAGCTTTTGAGGTTCTGTATTCCCCAAATTTCAATTCTTTTTTGTTGCTCAAGTAGATATCAAGAAATCTGTGTTCAATCAACATAGTTGATGGAATGTTTTTTGCTCAAAGTCCAGGGTGTCAGTTTTTGGGGTTCTATATTCCCCAAATTTCAATTATTTTTGTTGCTAAAGTAGATATCAAGGAATCCGTGTCAAATCCATATAGTTGGTGGAGTGATTTTTTCTCAAAGTCCAGGGTGTCAGTTTTTGGGGTTCTGTAATCCCCAAATTTCAATTCTTTTTTGTTGCTTAAGTAGATATCAAGAAATCTGTGTCACATCAAATTAGTTGGTGGAGTGATTTTTTCTCAAAGTCCAGGGTGTCAGTTTTTGGGGTTCTGTATTCCCCAAATTTCAAATTTTCTTGTTGCTTAAGTTTACATAAAGAAATCCGTGTCAAATCCATGTAGTTGATTAGCCAATATGTCAGACAGAGAAGAGAGGTGGTAGGTGGAACAGGCACAGGTCGCAGCACAGTAAGGGGACGTCGCAGCAGTGGTGATTCTGTGAGGGCAGAACTGACGGAGTCATCTAGCGCAGTGTGTTAATGAACAACCCAAAGGTTCTTGATTGGTTGACTAGGTCTTCCACTTCCTCCCAAATGACATCTCACAACCCCAGCCAAGAGTCCATGGGTTCGTCAGATACAACCCTTAGTTAACATAGCCCAGGAGCAGGTCAGCTGCCCTCAAAATCCACAACTCGGCGGTGTGGCAGTTTTTTTATTAAGACAACATTTGTGTGTATATGTCGAATCTCCGGGCACAAAGTAAACTGTGGCCAGAGAGCTAATGTTGGCACCAGGGCCCTGCGTCAACACATGCAGCGTTACCATCCAATGGCCTTGGAGAAACGTGTCTCAGATGTGGAGGTCCATCCTGCCACCACAGCAGCAGCACCTAGTGGCACACATGCCATTTCAGCCACTCAAGGCTCCAGCACCTCTGTCGAAGAGAGCTGTTTGTTTTTGACATTATCTCCCGGTGCAGATGCTCCTGCTTCTCGCTATACATGGTGCCAGCAGTCATTAAACAAGGTGATTACAAAAAGACAACTGTATGTGTCCAACCATCCTAAGGTGCAGAAGCTGACCGTGCTCCTGTCTAAATTGCAGTCCCTCCCTTTCCAAGTCATGGACTCTGAACCCTTCAGAGAACTAATGGCTTGTATCGAACCGAGGTGGAGAGCTCCAAGCCAAAATTTATTGTTCTAAAAAGGCAGTACCAGCCCTTCACAAATATGTAGAACAGAAGATGGGCCAGTACTTGAGCTTATTGGTTTATTTCAAAGTGCACGGCAGCACGGACGTGTGGAGCTGTAACTACGGTCAGGGCCAGCACATATCCTTTACGGCCCACTGGGTGAATGTGCTTACCGCCCAGCTACACCAACAACTTGAACAGGAGGCGCCACTTTCTCCTCCAAGTTGTCAAACTTCTGCTCCTGCGCCAATGTCCGCCTCCTCCTTCTCCACAACCACCTCAGCCTCCACAAGTGCTGCTCCATCATACCACATGTGCAGTGGTACAGTGGCACAGTGGTGTCACGCAGTTCTGCACTTGGTTTGCCAGGGTGAAAAAAGTAACACAGGGGAGGATCTGCTCCGCGTCATGCATTGAAGAAATCAATCTGTGCCTTTCTCCGCGAAAACTGCAAATCGGAACCATGGTGATAGACAATGGGAGGAACATGGTGTCTGTATTGCACCGAAGAGGGATGTTCCATGCGCCCTGCATGGCGTACATGTTCAATCTTGTTGTCAAAAGGTTCCTGAAGTTTTCCACCCATCTGCAAGACATTCTAAAAATGGCCAGAAAACTGCATGCACTTCATCCATTCTTACAAAGCCAAGCACACCCTCCTCGAGTTGCAGCATCAGAACGGCCTCCCCCTCCATAGGCTGATATGCGATGTTTCCACTCGTTGGAATTCCAGCATCCATAGTTTAAAGTCAGCCACTGGCAGCTCATGCGTGACACCTGCCATTTGCTCAGGCATTGTGTCAGTGTCATTGTGCCACTATCTGGGCTCATGCTGCTGCTACTGCTGCCACCCACCTACACACACTGTGATTGTGCCACTCTCTGACCCCCTGCCATTGCTGCTGCCGCCACCTCCACACTCTGATGGCCAAAAGCAGGAGTGGATACAGAACACAGAGGACATGCAAATATCCCATTTACTGGTCATCTCTGTTTTGGATCAACTTCTGTTTGTTTTTGGCTTTAGCAATACTGATGGATTATTGACTGATTGAAGGCGGACACTTACGGACAAAAAGAAGGGCAAAATGATCAGTGACATCAATGCAAAATTACTGCCGATCCACTCTCCACACTTTTTTTTTTTTGGGGGGGGGAGGGTTATACATGTATCTGAACAGGTTCTGTTGTAATTTATGGAATCATCTGATTTCAGTGTAAAAAGAGTGCACTCTTTGATGTTATAGTGGGATCTTGGCCCTTAGCTCCGTCCTTTTGAGCTGGCACAGATGTTACCTTGTCAGGCTATGTTCCCACTTCACTTATTTGTTCAAGTTGGCCCCTGTAAGTGCCCATGGAATTGAAGAGTGAAACAATTCTAAGAGCGGTGGCTGTCATACTAAAACACAGCATTGTTTGAAGACCAAACCACGCTCCCTATGCATATTTAAGCATGGCACAACATTCTACAACACCCTACAGGCTCTCTGTAGCCAGGAAATACCTGTTATTTAACGTGATTCGATTTGGGTCGAATCAAATTTTCTCGATATTCAGCAAACTCGGCGAATCAAATTTTTGAAAAGACTCTCTAACTAAGACTACTTCTACTTACTACATGTATGCATTAAAGGGGTTTTCCCATGAACCAAGTTAGGACCTATCCACATGATATGGCCTAATTTGCTGATCAGTGGGATACACAGATGACAAGAACAAGATGTCCGATGGGATCCCAGGTACCTCAGTTGGACTCTCGTTCTCGTGCTCCAAGGGGGTCTCATCATGAAAGCCCCACCGATCAGAAAGTTAGACCCTATTCTGTGGTTAGGCCTAACTTGGTTTGTGGGAAAACCCTTTTAACCTTAAGTTACTGCAGACAATCCCAGGGCTTTTACCATACACCCTTCATCTGCCTATATGACAGATAGCGGTTCTTCCAAACAATAACTCACACTTTCTCACAATATATATATATATATATTTACTATAGTTTCGGGCCTTATCTTAATACTACCAAAGATATGAGTTTGCTGTTTTGCAGCAGTATTTGGCAATAAAAGTCTGGAGTTTTTGGATGTGTTGGTGGTAGAATTGGGAGGGAGGTTATCCACCACAGCTTTCCGTAAGCCAACTGCTACCATTTCCCTTTTAGATTGCTGTAGCTTCCATCTAGAACACACGAAAAGTAGCCTCCCTTTTAGTCACTTTTTGCGCTTGAGGAGGATTAATATTGATGAAGGACAATTTTTGATTCAGGTTACCAAATTGAGAGGTAGGTTGCTAGATTGAGGATTTCCCCCACGATTGCTTGAAAGCATACCATGCAAGCATTTGTTAAAAAATGTAAGCAAAAGGATAAGGGGTCCAAGATTGAGGATAAGAATACCACATTCGGTTTCACTTTTGATTTTAATCCATGTGAGAAAGTGATAGATACACTTGGCTATTCAGAGAAACTGGCACTTTTTAGAACAGGCTTCAGACTTGTTAGCTATCACATCCAATAGACTGTTAGTCACCTTCAGGAGGAGCACCACACTTAGGGATCGGCTGGTATATTGTAGGTTCTCTCCTATGGGTAGCACATGGCTTCACAGGTATGCCCCTACTGGGAGCCACCAATGTGGGCATTGTAATTACTATAATCTAAATGGCCAGTTGAAGATCATTGATTTTGAGGGTGTCAAATATGTTGTGAGGTCTTTTATTACCTGCCATGGCGATTTTATTGTATATGTGGTTTATTGTCCATGTGGGAGATTTTACATTGTCAACACCATTAGAAAGCCATTCACTCGATTTAGGGAACACCAGAGGTCGATCACTAAGGGGAATGGAAGCCTCTCCCTCATTGAACATGTACAGATGGACCATGAAGGTGATCCTGGGGTCCTGAGGTTTTCATGTATCGAAAGAGTTAACCAAAACACAGCATGCTCGCAACTCCTCCTACAGTGTGCAGTTGGATTGTGAGGTTTGGAGCCCTGGGTTAAATGATCAGAATGAGCTTAATGTGTTTTTGTGAGTTATGCTGGCCTTGTTGCTATAATGTTTTTCTTCCTAGGCCTATATATGCTCTGCATTAAGTTATCACACATAAGGTTATCATGTGTAAACATTTGTATATAATATTCTTGTTGTACTTGTATGTATATCTGGCCATGCTCAGGAGACAATAATGCATATGCGGGGAGGATAAATGAGAAATGGATTCTTTCTTTGGTGTATGTATACTATATACCGTATTGTATATACTAAATGCACTCGTGGATGTACTCATCTTCTGTCAAGTCTATATGCTGATCCTTTTGTTAGTTTTATACTGTATATAGTGGGGGGAGAAAAACTGTGTATAGTGGGGGAAAAAACTATGTGTAGTGGGGGGCGGGCTGTGTATATTGGGGGGCAGGCTGTGTATACTGGTGGGAAAGGCTTGTATATACTGGGGGAGTCCTTTGTATACAGGGGGGACAGTCTGTGTTTACTGGTGGGGTACTGGGGGGAGATTGTGTTTACTGGGGGGGCTGTGTGGTACTGGGGTTTGGACTAGCTCTATGTACTGTCTATGGGGAATCTGTATATAGCGGCTGGATTTTACTTGAACTGGGTGGCCTTATATGGAGTACTGTATATCATTTAATTTAGGAATATGTATATGGGGGGTATTATAAATAAATGAGGGAAACTGTATATAAATCTGGTGTGTATATAAATTAGCAGGGTGCTGTAGTTCGGGGGGTATGGTATACATAACAAATTGTGGGCGCTGTAAATACTATAAATTATTCAGGGGAATAAAAAGGATGCTTTATGTGGGAAATAGTGTGTTCAGTCGTGTTGTGAGGATAATATATATTAGGAACACGCTCCATTTTATTGTAAGTGACTGTGTTTTTTTAAGGGCGCAGTGTGGAGTTGGGCTGCATAGAACTGAAGTCATTTGACTGTGAATTCAGCAGAGATAAACCATGGTCAGGAGAAATTGTAAAGAAGTTCTCTTTCTGATGGAGCAGATCATCACCTGTAAGGTACTAGAGGTCACTAATGTCTGTGTCTAATGACTGAATACTAGTCTGTGAGGTAGCATCATTGGGCGCTGGGGAGGGGGGTGCCGCATTTTAAATTTTTGCCTCTGGCAATAAAAATGCTAGAATCGGCCCTGGGTGCCGCCTGCCCGCAATAATGTGTATATTTATTATGTCACGTTGGGGGTGGTGCCATTGGCTTCAGAAATCGCTAGTAAGCGTGAAACGGCTTCATCACCTGGACATGCTCCCTCGCTGCATGCTTCACTTTTTTAACAAAGGACATTATTTTCTATCAAGTATTGGTGAGTGCCGATGCTTTTACTCTCATTAATCATCTTGAACAATGGGGCACATTTACTAAGGGTCCGAATCGGGTTTTTCCGATGGGTTTTTGCACAAAATTGCCCCCGGATTTTGGCGCACGCGATCAGATTGTGACATCGGCGCCGGCTTTCACATGACAGAAATTGGGGGCGTGGCCGTTGGAAAACCCGACGGATTTGGGAAAACCTCGGAATTTAAAAGAGAATTTGTGTCGCAAAAATAGCACTCACATACACTGGAACGAAGGAGGTAAATTCCAGCGGACTTCAGCGCAGCAGCGACACCTAGTGGACATCAGGCGCACAACCTTAGTGAATCCCGGCAGAACCCGAATCAGCGTCTAAGAACGTGCTGCTGTATCGCGAATGGACTGGGTAAGTAAATGACCCCTATTGTGTCTCTTTGTAGTATGCAACTCCAGAAAAGTCATAAATCATCATAAATTAGACCTTGATTGTAAAGTTGTTTCTGTCAGAAAAAAGCACTCACTAATATGTGGATCATAGAAGTGTTGTTGTCATTGAATAGGACAGAGTTATACATGGATCATAAAAGAGTTGTGTCAACCTGTACCATCAAAGTGAAGGATTTTTTATTTGCGGCAAGTGTGAACAATTCAGCCTTTATCAAACACATGCAGCCGCTGGTATGAAGAAAAAACGTTGTCCTGAGCAAAGATATGAGATGGCACAGTGAGTACCTTCTGTCAGCATGACTGTGCTACCTTATATCTGTGCTCAGGACAACGTTTTTTTCTTCCTACCAGCGGCTGCATGTGTTTGGTAAAGGCTGAATTGTAGCTGAAAATGTTCACACTTGCCGCAAATAAAAAAGCCTTCACTTTGTTGCATCAATTTTGCATTCCCAATACATCACATAAATTTTTTCTATTGCAGATTCCTGGAACTTTAACTTGAAATTTTACAACTCCATTTCCCCAGTACTTTAAATTGAAATTATTGAATTTCTGCACCTCTTGAACTTAAAATGTAAATTTTTAAATTCCACATTCCCAAAATTTCTAATTCAAAATTTACACTCCTGCATTCCTGGAAATTCAAATTCTAATTTTTCAAACCTGCATTCCTGGAACTTTCCTGGAGCGTAAACACCTAGGCCATCTTTAACTGCTGCGCTGAAAAGCATCTGAACGCACTCAACTTCACCGAGCCGGACCAAGTGAAGGTAAGCGCGTCCCAAGCAACACTTTTATTGTTTTAAATGCGGCGGTTTTCCGAATCCATCGGGTTTTCGCTCGGCCACGCCCCTTGATTTCCGTCGCGTGCATGCCGGCGCCGATGCGACACAATCCGATCGCGTGCGCCAAAATCCCTGGGCAATACAGGGAAAATCGGCGCAAATCGGAAATATTCGGGTAAACGCGAATCGGGCCCTTAGTAAATGACCCCCAGTAAGAGGAATGGTTTGTGGTTTTTCTATTGCTTCTTTAATCCGCTATGTAAATTAATGGGTCTGAAGCGCCTTGAACTGCTGTGACAAAATAATGACCTGAACTTATTAAAACACCTTAAATACTGTTTATCTAACTCCACATTCAGTGGAAAATTCAAATCATTGTATTTTTTTGCCACAATGTGGGTACTTGAGCCCTTATTCTATGAGTCTTAGCTTACCATTTGGACAAAATACAAATGGACAGAATATTTATGTAACTTTTGCAGCAAACAATTGCTAACATAATTATTATTTATTGTTTCTTACTTTAGTTTATATTTGCAGAGAAATTATTCTGAAATTCCAAACTAAATAGTTTGTGTCAATTTGCACTAATAGAATTGTATTTAATGTCTATTTAACATATTTAACAATAGAATTGTATTTAACTTCAGTCTGGACATTTGTGAAAGTCTTTTTTTTAGTTTTGTCTGAGTTTTGGACTTGTTTGATTCATTTTAAGTTTTGCCTTTGCCTGGCAGTACTGGAGTATACATGCAACAAGCTGGAAACTTTGTTAGGCAAGTGGAAAAGCCACAAGTTTAGGCACAAATATACAAGTGCACCAACCTGGTGCCAATTAAATAAGAAAAAAAGAAAAAGAACACTAAAATAAATGACCCCCAATATGTCTACTAGTAGTTTCCTTTATTTGTCTGTAGATTCTGTGTAGATTGTTTTGTATTTTTCCTAGTGCAAAGTATAAACAATCTCGGCATTAGGGTAATTGTGAATCCTTAATCCTAAATTTGAAACTGTATAGAAATTTAGGTGTAGAGGATTTCTCCAACATAACCTACTATAGCCACTATAGCTACAGGGTCCACCTAGCCATCACAGTAGACCATATGGTAACCTATACCCACACATGAGCCATTATTGTAATGGTGCATCCACAGTACCCAAAAGTCACATTGCTCCCATACAGTAGCCAACAATAATAATCTTATTCCTCATAGTCTATTCTTTCCTCTGGAAAGATGCAGGATCTGTGGAGAAGGTGATGCATGAAGACATCATTAGGGAGATTTATCATAAGTCTCTTACAGCAGAACTGCAGAACAGCTGCTTATAAAATTTAAGGGGTATTCCCATTTCGGCAAAATAATGTAATTGTTTATACAATAAAAAGTCATAAAATTTTCCAATATACTTTCTGTATAAATTCCTCGCCGTTTTCTAGATCTCTGCTTGCTGTCATTCTATAGAAAGCTTCTAGGTTTACTTTTAGTGGACAGAAATCTGACCATGGTTACACAGGTGCACGGCTCGTTAGTTTCATAGAGAGTAATCAGAGCTGTGTGGTATAATGAGCCGTGCACCTGTATGACCATGGTCAGATTTCTGTCCTCTAAAAGTAAACATAGAAGCTTTCTATAGAAGACAGCAAGCAGAGATCTAGAAAGCGGAAAGGAATTGATACAGAAAGTATATTTGAAAATTTCATAACTTTTCATTATGTAAACCAAAAATGTATTTGCTGAAATGAGAATACCCCTTTAATGTTGAGCTCTGGTTCCATGGGCAACGAGAACAGTTTTACCCCCATGTGTCTACCTACACTGCAAGCTGAAGTGGCACTTTAGATGGAGAGCAGCAGAGCAGGAGGCTGAAAGCTCTGGTGTAACACTTCGACCACAAAGCTCTTTGCATTGATTCCTCCTGACTTGACAATCTGGCTGTGATTTTAACAAAAGGTTAGGCAGAGCAGGGAGCCAACTAGGTTCCTAATATAGTATATGAAATTTGATGAGAAAACAATTTTAGTGATAGTCAGGGTCTTTTATATAGAGTATCTATATTGAAAGACCATGGTCTGAGCATATGAGGTCCTGACATTTCTGGGATACAAGGCCGTGTCACAATAATACATACTTTATCAGTAGTGAATGTAATCTGTTTGCTATATGTGCTCTTTGTGATTTACTTTTTCCAAAGATTTCATCATTTTCTCCATGTTTTGTAGTGCAGTATTTACACATCTAGAAGACTTATGGCTGCTGTATTTGAATATAATGCTATAAAATGTTTACCCCTTTCTATACACATCACTTAAGTGGATGTACAATGTAAAACCTATTCGTTAATCTGTCTGTGTAAATTTGCAATACATAGTATATGTAGCTAACAGTGTTAGTGTGGTTATGCTAAACCTTTAACTAAAATAAATCATAGCAAAAATAAGGCGAAATGCAAACAGTTTAGTTTAAGATAAATAATGCCCAAAAGTTGGACTGCTGATCAACTGTGTTCTAAGCAAAGTATCCTGGAACTGAAATATGCCAATGATGAATAATATAACATGTTTTGTACTTCTGTTCTCTAGATACTTTTTTTGCATTGCCCAATACTACAGGTTTAGCCATGTTCTTATGTATAAAATATTCAACAAAATCTAATTTGCATTAGCAAACAGTAATGTCCCTTTATGCCCTCCAAAGTCTGTCATCTGACTGTTACTTCATTGTTTGTTATTTGTATGGTTACTATGGTTAGGTAATGTGTTTCAGTTAGGTCTCTCAAGTGCACATCTTGACTTAGTATTTGTGTTATTGTTTTGCTACCACTTGTATATGTAGTACTCTTTTTACAATGTGAACCATACATGATGAAAAAACTTGATGGGGATCAGAAGTTTAAAAAAAAATCTACAAAATACAATGCAGTAAGTCATTCTCAATAAAAGGTTTTAGTCAATTTTTTCATTAAACTTTAGAAATTTGAATACACTTGCAAGGAGAATTAAATATAATTTTTTTTTTACATTAATTTTAAGTAATTGCTTTCCTTATATTTACTATATGTATGTGTCTTATTTTATAAGGCTGGAAAAGTCCATCATAGTCCAACCTTTAAGAATTAAATAAATGTTTTATCCCCCGGCCATAACAACCTCCTGCGGCAGAGAGTTCCATAGTCTCACAGATCTTACAGTAAAGAACCTTTGTCTATGTTGATGGTAGAATCGCCTCTCGTCTAGGCGTAGAGGATGCCCCCTTGTTCTGGTCACAGGCCTAGTTATACAAAGTTCTTTGGAGAGATCCTTTTACTGCCCATTCAGGTAATTGTACATTGTAATGAGGTCTCCCCTCAGTCGTCTTTTTTCTAAATTGAATAACCGCAAGTTTTGTAATCTCTCATTGTATTCTAGTCCCCCCATTCCCCTAATAATCCTGGTTGCTCTCCTCTGCACCCATTCCAGCTCTACTATATCTTTTTTATACACTGGTGACCAAAACTGTACACAATATTCCATGTGTGGTTTGACAAGGGATTTGCATAAGGGCAAAATGATGTCCTTACCATGAGAATCTATTCCTCTCTTGATACATCCCATAATTTCCTTTGCTTTAGCAGCAGCTGCCTGTCTCTGGTCACTAGAACCTCATCCCCCATTTCTCAGCCCATTACTCCAGCTTCCACAAATCCCTCTATAATGCTATACTATTGGCCTCGGTATTAAAGGGGTTATCTTGGATTAATAAATAAATTAGGCCTGGGCTGGGGCTGGCTTCTTAGAAATAATAAAAGTGTACTAATTTTTTCCAGCGCTGCTGATGTCCCGTGGCGTGGCCCTTCTGATCCATGCCCCTGTTTGTTTACAGGCTCACAGAAGCCGTGGGTCATGGAGTTCCGGATGGTTGATGTGTCCGGCCACTCCCATCTGTCCCTATCTGGTGGACATCGGGCACATTACCTTAGTGAATCACTGGAAGACCCGAATCCTCCACAGAGAACGCGCCGCTGGATCGCGAATGAACCGGGTAAGTAAATCTGCCCCATTTGCCCAGTTTATGCCTACAAGGTCCTCAAGCCCATGAACCCAAACCCCTCCTTTGTACATCAACTTTTGAGCCACTTACAGTATTTACCTCCCTAATCTCCCGTTGCTTTCTGGTGCGGCATGTGGTACAAGAAATATTTCAGGGAAACAAGCAAACAACAAACTGTTCGATATGCAGACAGATTGCGCTTTCTGTTCCCCTGATAATAGAATCTCACACTATCTTCAGATCTACTAGGTTGCTATCTCTTCCAATAAAACCCACACAAAAGGATATCAATATGAAAAAAAATTAAATGCACTTATCTATTTGTTGCTGGATCCAAAAAAAGAGCTTTCCATAATCCTAAGTCGTACTCGGGACACTGCACAAGCTTAGGATCTATGCACACTCGCAAAAAGCTTTCATACTCGCTTTTCTGTTCACTATTAAATAGGTTAGATGCTAAAATAAGCTGCTTTCACTGCAACAAAGATCTAGCTGCAAAAAAGGAAATTAAACCCAAGAACCTTAAACTAAGGCAAAGATTAACAAGGTTGCGTCAAGAGGTCCTTTCAACAATCCTACCAATGCTGCCTTATAAAGAACAATGTAATACTATTGCTAATAATTTTTCACCTAGCCGGCAATGGTCATTAATTCCTCAAAGCCTACAATTACATGTTATCAGGCAATTCATAATTCTATCAGAAGTAAAATTTTTATAACACATAAAACTCACAATGTCACAAAAACATAGAATATAACTACACACATTTGATAAATTACCTTACAAATTTCACAGTTTTGGAACATACAATTTTTACCCTGTGAGTTACTGTTCCTTAGTTTTTAGTGGGTAACGCTGTCAGGGTCGGGTCAATCCCGCCTTACACTCTTCTCTCAGACACTCCAAATTATTTGAGCATGCGTGCACGTTTGGATAAGAAAAGACAGAAGACTGAAGTTCTGTTTTATCTTAGGTTCATGCTCTTAACTTGCCGAACAGAAAAAAGAGATGAACTGTGTTTATTTCCTGATTACATAGCTTCTTATACCCATAGAAAAAGGTGTGGTTACATACATTAAAATCATTATAATTGGTTATAGCTAAGCATATATGTCTGGCCCCCGGCTCTTGCTGATTGGTCTTCCAAAACTAGGCCTTGGTTGCTATGCCAGGGGAATTTCCAGTCACCGTTGTCTACAGTAAATTGACCACTAGTCTAGATGCTGATGCTATTCTTAACAAACATCTGCTCTTCCATCTTCTGCTTTCCATCACAAGACTTGAGTTCCGCTGACAGTTGCATGTCTGGTTAAAACTGATGTAAGGGAAAAGCTCTGTATTTCATAACAAACAGTGTACAAAAATATAGGGCAAAGGGCACATGTATACAATCATAAAGCATATAATTATTATGGACACATAATCATTACTTTGACCCTCACAATTCCCCCCTAAATACTGAGGCTTTTCCCTACACTTCACTGCGATTTGTTTTTTTTTTTTTTTTTTTTCCTATAGGCTGTCCATGTGGTGGGAGAGGGGAGTGGATTGCTTCACTGAGTCATTGACCCAACGTGCCCTTGTGACACCTGGATCGATTTCCCAGCACTAACCTTACTAACACATGGAGTCCTCCTTCTTTCCCTTACACTAAAGCTTCCACTATTGGGGAGGGGGTTACGTATTCTGAGATCACAATGGCAGGTAGGTCATCTATCGGGGAAGAATTTGGGTGTTCCAGAACTGGAACATCAGGCTGTTCTGACAGAACTGAAATCTCAGGCAAATCGGGCAGATTTCTATTCCTCATGGACATATAACAAACAGACTGTTTATCGATATTCGGAAAAACTCCTTTAGCCTTGTTATTCGCAATTTTCTTGGCCAACCTCTTGTATAATGGTATACAACAACATAAGAGAAATAGAGCCAGGATGAACATCCCGAGTAGTCACTAATCCTATCTGTTGGAAAAGGCCTTCCACCCTCCTGCCCAGCTAGTAAACCATGCTGCCCAGGAGGTATCTACCCCTGCATTTTCTTTCATCTCAGTTGCCAATACTGTAATTTTCTTTATTGCTATCAGTGTTTTACCACCAGCACCTGAATTCTGAGGGATGTAAGTGCAACAGTCTTCTCCTATCATTCCACACACTCCACCTTTTTCTGCGAGTATCATATCTAGGGTCATTCTATTTTGTAAAGTCATTCTAGTATTGGGGCCCAGTTCTTCCACAATACTAGTGAAAGCATCCCTACTATAATTTACAAACCTCTGTTCCTTATAGTAAACGTAATTTATCCAGTCCACATTTATATTGATTTGCACTTGGGGAATTATGGAAGCAAATCCGGCTGCAATCTGATCCTGAGCCTTGTATCGGTCTGGGACCCCCCTCGGGACACCAATACTATCTATGTAAACATCAGGGTCTTGTCCGTAATCAGTGTTGCTTAGTGACCTTTTTATCTTTACCTGTTTATTTTTATGAGTCGGATCCCAGGGTACCATCAAAAAAGGCAGGACTAATTTAACTAGGGCACATTGACCCCTCCATGATTGGGGGAGGCGATTCCTCAGCTTACCATTCCCACAAAGCCAAAAGACATCATAAAGGAAAGAAGTATGGTCGGACAATAAATCTGGGTCTATGGTGACAATCTCTTGGCAGAAACCTTTTTCAAACACCCCCAGGGGAGTTTTGGCATTAGTGATGTCAGAGGATACACAGGTATAGTTTCCCTGCTCCACCATACATCTGACCATGAATTGCAGTTCTCATTTCCGGGACGGGTTACGCAAATATAAAACTGTGCTTCGCCCTTGTACTGTTATGATGGATCCCATCTAATGTCCTCTGTCCCTCGACAATCTACAACATCACAAAAGTCAAAGAAATACTCTTCATATGGGGCCGTGGTATGTACCCAAAAGGTTGTGATTTGGCAATTATCTGTGATTATTAGACAACTTAAACAGAAAAGGATATAGAGCTTCATTTTGTCTTCCCCTTGCAGTGTGATGCGTGTATCCAGGTGGGTTTCCCTTCAAGTTTCACCGCTGTAGGCGTTACCAGGACCACTGTGTAAGGTCCTTCGAATCTGGGTTGGAAGCAATCTTTCCTAATATGCTTCTTCACATACACTTGATCACCTGGTTGGAAGTTGTGAACTACGTCACCTGATGACTCTGGAAGAGAAGCAACAACTGCAGCATGCAGATTAGTTAATTCCTTGGACAATTCAATTACATATTGTACAGTCTTATCATGACTTTCAGACAAAAAACTGGTGGTTTGCCAAACAAAATCTCATAGGGGGTGAGACCATGTTTAGCCTGGGCAGTGTGTCGGACATGATACAGAGCAATGGGGAGCAATTCTGGCCAGGGGAGGGGACTATCCTGGGTCATTTTGAGTAACTTGTTCTTTAGGGTACCATTCATCCTCTCTACCTTCCCTGAGCTCTGTGGGTGGTATGGTGTGTGTAGGCCCAAATCTACTCCCAACATGCTCTATAACTCTCTGAATATTTGGGAAGAAAAAGCAGGGCCCTGGTCAGACTCTATAACTTGTGGTACTCCAAATCTGCAAACTGTCTCAGTGATCAGTTTCTTTGCTGTAGTTTTTGATGTCATGTTAGCTACTGGGTACACCTCTGGCCATCCGGAGAACATGTTTACTACTACAAGTACATATTTGTGTTTTCCCTCCTTGGGTAGCTGGATGTGGTCCACTTGGATCCTTTGAAATGGGTATTCTGGTTTGGCAAGGTGTTGCTGGGGTACCTTTGCTGTAGGGGCGGGATTGCAGGTGGTCATATTGCTTAGGTACAAGCCTGATTGTATGCAGCAATGGCAGGTGTGATTCCCGGGGCGTAATAAATTCTCTGGATGCAGGCATAGGCTTGGTTCTTTCCCCGATGTGTGGCTCCCTTGGTGTATCTATATAAACGTTGTCATCTAGGTGCTTCTCTTAGACCTTCAGAATCCTTTGGGATTCTCTACCTTTTCTTATGTGTCTGATCAACCTTATCCCTGGGGATCACGAGGAAGGAATGCACAAATCTTATCACCGTACACTAACCTTCCCAGCCTCTAGGCCTGACCTGACTCTCCTATCCCCACAAATCCTGTACACACCAGACACTGCTAATACAGGGTTACCTGTGCTGTCAATGTTAAAGAAGGTCATTGTCTTGTTGCACCAACCGTAGGTAAAGTCTCCTACCCTGGGGGCATCGTGGTCACAGTGATAGTCATGGTTGGGGTGTCCCTGAGCATACAGTCAGTCAGAAGAGACCAGCTAGCAGGAAGAATAAGTAAGTTTGCAATAAAGAAACGTGGCAGCATGCTGGCTTCCCTCCTGCTTCACAGATGTGGCATTGGTCAGCAGGACTTGGAAAGGACCGTCGTAACAAAGCTCCAGACTCTCTCTCTCTAGTGTCTCTTTACCACCACGTAGTCTCCAGGCTTCAGGTTATGCATCCTGAGGTCTCTGTCTGGATCAACTTCTTGGCTGCGGCTCTGGCAATAGCCTTGGTCATGGCAGAAGCTTCTGGACACCCTGGAAAGAGATCAATGCACACAAGCACGTATTCCTACGTACCACGTTTTGGTAGCTGGATAAAGTCCATCTGCAGTCTTTGGAAGGGATACAGCAGCTTGGGTGTCACCTTCTGTGGGGTCTTTTCCACCTTACCCGGGTTGTGGCGGGCACAGACTATAAAGGCTTTCACTAGCCTAGTGACAGGGGTAGTAATGCCCGCTCAAACCACTTATGGTTTATGAGGACTAGCATGGCCATTTTGGATATGTGTGTGTTTCCGTGGGCTACTTGACTTACTGTCGGGTGCAGGGCTCTGGGCAGGCACACCCTCTCTCCCAGCATCCAGGTCCCATCGTCATCTGGGCTCCAGCTTTCCTCCACACTTCCTTCACTTCTGATGACTCTCGGGCCACCAGGGACTGGAACACCTGTGGATCAAACTTTTAGCTCAGAACTCACCACTGAGACTTCAGGATAGTCTCTGGGCTCCATCTGTGCAGCTGCCTTCACCATCCCGTCAGTCACATCCTTGCCCTTGGCTTGTGGAGTTACCAAATTGTGTGTGCTTTTGCTTTTACTATCCCCACCTCTTTTGGAAGTAAGAGAGCATCCATAAGCTCTTTAATCAGTGTGCCATGCTTAAAGGGGGTCCCTGCAGAGGTGAGGAAATCTCTAGCCTTCCATATGGGTTCATAGTCGTGTTTAGACCCCAGGACTATACCTTGAGTATAGATGTTTGCCCTTTTACCTTCCACCAGCTGTAGCGCTTCCCTGAGTGCCGTCACTGCACCTCCTGCACTGACCTGTGTGGAGGGAATGGTTCTGCTTGTACTACCTCATGTGCGCCACTAACCACTGTATATCCAGTGTAGAACCGTCTGTCTTCTCCTGCAGACCTGGAGCCATCTATGAGAAAAAAACTCAACATCTGGGTTAATCACCCTTCTCCCCCCCTCTCTGAATCCTGGAAGACTGGCGACAAAATGAAGGATTCAGAGCTGTGCACCTTATCAGTGTGTCCTAGGGCATCAGGAGTGCACACTGGAGTCTGAGCTGTGATTCCTTTCTTCAGATGTTTGGGCCGTACTTGGGTGAGGTCACTGTGCAAGGCAAGTGGAGTTTGCACTGAAACTGAGTGATCTAGGGTCTAGGATCAGCTCACTGGTCTTGCTGAGCAGATTGCTGGCTGCAGCTACTGACACATGAGGGGCCCCCCTCACGACTGAGTCTAACCGGGCCTAATAGTGGGCCACTGGGGAGGCCACCATATTCCTGGGCTAAAACATCTATGGCATGGACTGGATACTCAAAGCAAAATAAAATGTCTGGTTCAGTGGCATGTGCCTAGGGCCGGGGCAGACAGGATTTGCCAGCTTAGGGCTATGGAATGCATCAATTGCCTCCTGACTAAGGGCAAATGGGGAAGAGGCAATTCAGTTTATTAAGGGGCAACATCAGGCTGGAGGCAGCAGACCTTATCCTAGGCCTGCAGGAGCTGGCCAGTCCTAAAAACATGTAAAGAGGCTTAGGGCCTCAGGGCAGGGGCACATTCTGGACTGCCAGCTTTCTTCCCTCTGTCAGGTATCTGCCTGTGGCTGAGAAGCAGTGGCCTAGGAAGACCACCTTCTCCTGGCAGTACTGGAGTTTATCTCTGGAAACTTTTCAACCCTTCTGGAACAGAAAACACATAAGGTCAATAAATGCATCCTGGCAAACAAAAACAGTAGGTCCTCCGCATACTGAAAAGGAGAACATCCAGTAAGGGGCTAGTCTGTGAGTCTACTCCCTGTAGGGCCTTGGGGTATTGGCTGGGTGAGTTTTACCCCCCCTTGTGGGAGTCTACATCAGGTATACTGGAATACTGAACTGGTAAAGGCAAATAGGTACTGGCAATCCTCATGCAGGGGCACAGAAAGGAGAACATTTGCCAAATCAATAACAGTGAATAATTTGTCACTCTCGGGGACTGCTGCCAGTGTGGGACACTCATTAGCAGCTTGGAGATCATGGACCATCCTACATGTATGTTGTTCTTTCTGGGTCTTTTTCTTGACTGTGAATGGGTTAAAATCATCACTGGGCTAGCAGGGGAGGGTTTGACAATAAGAGAAGCTGTCTGGGGGGGATGTACTTGCTGACGTCCTCGTTAGTTACCGCCCCCCTATTAGAATATGGCCACTCACTTTAGTCACTTCAGTAATGTCTCCTCCCAGCAAGTGGAAGCACGCCCCCTTGAGCTGGGCTCGTCCGGAATCGAAACTTTTGTCAGTCATACTTTGGTGTGGTCTGTGAAACACTAGTCTTTATTTCCCTCTGTCTTTCAGTCACAGTTCCCTCTATCGCCCCCCCTCCTTGTAAACTTGCACTTGCAAAGTCACTGTCTGTTCTTCTCCCAAGCACAGCACAGATCGCTCCAAGACCAGTTCTCAAACACAAATTGCAAGCAGCTATGGAGAAATTTAGCCATCAAGAAATAAAATCTCTTTTTCTCAAATTCTCTACACATCAAAATCTCTGAAATGTCCCTTATCACCTGTCTCTTTCTCAACGAGCACTCTGAAGGATTCCTGTCACTCTGTCCTGGTGTCCGTCTGTCAAAGTCAGAGGCTCTAAGTGTCTATTTAAAAATCTAATCAAGTTTTTTTTTTTTTTTTTTCTCACTTGTACATTCATCAGATCCTTTAACACATCCCAAAACTTTCAAACCAATGCTACCAGCCCTTCTGTCCCATCATATCGACTTGCACTTTTCCATCAGTCCTACTTAACTCAACAACCTTCTGTCTACTTACATCTTTCCCTTATCTGCACTGAACTATTGCTAGCGCACCAGTGGTTCCCTCCAGGAGAACGTCCTTTTAATTCTAATTCTTCTAATTCTTATCATGACTCCGCCCATTCCAGGTTTTGTAAACCACACACTCTACAGGTCCACCCTTCCGGACCGGGTTGGCCGCCATTATAGGGCTGTGGCTGGGCACATGGCACTGTCGCCATTTTGGTTCCGCATTTCACATCTCTTTCTAAAAGCTTCACATATCCATATAGCACTTCCGCTTTTGTTGAACCACCATCTCCTCGCACTTCTGACCAACCTACAACTTGCAATGCTCTGGCCACTCTGTAGTGAGCCTGAGCGGCTTCCAGTATGCCCTTATCTTCTAACACACCTCTGCTTGTGGTTAGAATTTTGCTTCCACACTGAAGGCTGCAGCCTTCCCTTTTTTCAACAAGCCCGACTGCAGTCTCTGCCCCCTCGGGGAGGGTATGCACTTTCTTAAACACACCTAACATCATGTTCTAACAAGGTACACGTTGGTGTAGCTATTCACTCAACGCAGGGGCCCCGGCTCACCGTTGTGTATCAAGAAAATAACAAACGTCCCTAACCTACCAAAACCTCTGACTACACACCCGTTAGAACCATTAATAGTTCAAAAACCGTGCTTCCCTCGGTACCTTAATCAGCCGGTCTCCTAGTGAGCCATGCTATCTTCTTTCCGGTCTCTAACCCTAGACCACCTTAATTCCCTCCCCCCCCCGTATAAAACAATAAATACAATAAAAACAATCCGGACACGTAACCAGTGCCCAATATCCCCAGAACAGAGGATGTCAATCTGTACTATTCTCAGTCCGCAAACTTCCTCCCCAGCTTCTACAGAAGGGGGGCAGAGACTCTATATGTCACAATGAAGCCCTTTACTTTCACTTTCCACCCAAAGGTCTGACTCAGTGCCTGAGAGAATGAGGCGTGGTGATTCAGTGACACACCATAGGGAAGTGTCACTATGTATCAGTTCTGAACCATCCCAGCGATCACCGTAAAGAAAATGAGTCTCACCACTCAGACAATCAGCCCTTAGACCCGAAAAGTAACAGAAGCTACTAACTTATTCCACACCAATGATCACAGGGAAGTCCAACACATATATAATATGCATCAACTTACCGTGATTCAGTGAGGCCGCGGTCCTCTATTGGTGTGGACAAGCGTTCGTCCTCCGTCCTCTGGTTCGGGTCCTCGGGTGTACGGTATCAGCAGGGATGGCCCCACGTTGGGCGCCAGCTGTCAGGGTCGGGTCAATCCCGCCTTACACTCTTCTCTCAGACACTCCAAATTATTTGAGCATGCGTGCACGTTTGGATAAGAAAAGACAGAAGACTGAAGTTCTGTTTTATCTTAGGTTCATGCTCTTAACTTGCCGAACAGAAAAAAGAGATGAACTGTGTTTATTTCCTGATTACATAGCTTCTTAAACCCATAGAAAAAGGTGTGGTTACATACATTAAAATCATTATAATTGGTTATAGCTAAGCATATATGTCTGGCCCCCGGCTCTTGCTGATTGGTCTTCCAAAACTAGGCCTTGGTTGCTATGCCAGGGGAATTTCCAGTCACCGTTGTCTACAGTAAATTGACCACTAGTCTAGATGCTGATGCTATTCTTAACAAACATCTGCTCTTCCATCTTCTGCTTTCCATCACAAGACTTGAGTTCCGCTGACAGTTGCATGTCTGGTTAAAACTGATGTAAGGGAAAAGCTCTGTATTTCATAACAAACAGTGTACAAAAATATAGGGCAAAGGGCACATGTATACAATCATAAAGCATATAATTATTATGGACACATAATCATTACTTTGACCCTCACAACACCGTGCTCCATGGGTGTGGGAAGGTGATGTTTTTGAATGAGGGCCTTTCTGGATTGTGTGGATGGGAATCTCAGAGGTGTAGTTTGACAAGAGCTGCTGCATCCTCTGGTTAACAGGGAGGAAACCCTGAAAGTAACAGATAATTTTTTGGAATGAGTAACCAGTAATCGGTCGAGCTGCTAATGGCAGAGGTAGGTCTGATTGCATAACAGTGATACAAGTAAATTTGTATAATAAATAATGAGCATTTATTAACAGGAGTAGTCTCCTGTTTTCAGCATAACAGAGACCTCAGCAACAAACAGCCTGCTAAATACTGGTCTTCCCCAGCGCTCAGCTTTGAAGGTTAGCAGCTAATTAACAACAGGTCTACTATTTGACATCAATTAAACTCTTAGGTTCCTCATCTAATCAAATTATTTATCCCTCCAGTGTCAATATTGTTTACATATGGAACATCCCATGTGGCCCCCCCCAAATATAAAAAAGGTTAGTAGATCTATTACTATACAGTGGATTGAGATGTATACACCCCAGCTGTGAAAACTTATACCTACAAGGTCACGATTTAGAATCAATTTTCTGTTTACAAATGCCTCATAGTCGAGTATCTTTACTGCAAATATTAATTGTATGTTGTACTGATATATCAATTTTAAGTATCTTATAACAATTTAAAATATGCGTACTGCTTTTTATTTGTATCTATTTTTGTTTGCATCTATTTAATCTTTATTAATCTCTATATATTTTTTATATATATTTTTTATTGTTCTTTTCCACCTATTAATCTATATGTATTTATACTTTCATTATGGTTTAACAACCCTATGTATTTATATATATGTAATGGAATAGAACTTGATACAATGTTTCACCACATTACAGAAGCCTATGGACCTGAAGAAGGGGTAAATTCGCCCTGAAACGCGCTGTCCTACCTGTTTAATCTAGTCTTTTATGTAAACCAGTTGTGACAATAAATGCTCATTATTTATTATACAAATTTACTTGTATCACTGTTAAGCAATCAGACCTAGCTCTGCCATTAGCAGCGCGACCGATTACTGGTTACTCCTTCCAGAAAATTATCAGTTACTGTTCCTTGTAAAAGAAAAGCATTAATTAGAATTTGTTTTAAATACTATTCTAATTTTCAAAAAGGACCTGGCATGTGTATAATACTTGCTTAGAGTAGATACATTGCCATTCTTCTTACATCTAAGCAGAATGACCTGTTCCCAGGTTTATCTATCAGACTGTACAGTACTAAGGAATTGCCTTTTTTATCATCCTAATTGCATTATGGCATTAACAATTATGTCTCAGTTCATTTTTTTCAAGTGCTGACATTTTAATTATATACATTTAAATTTCCATTTTTAGGATTTTCATAATAAGGCAGTGAATGTCAAATGCCACTTTTTACCATTAGATGAAGGAGGGTATTTAGTCATGGTTTGTGCACTTTGGTATTCAGGTAAACGGGAGATGAATTGTGAACAAATGTTTTATTTGGTATCTCTGGAACACAACGTGTTTCGGAGTCCAATATGACTACTTTATCAAGTGGCATGACACTATAGCACTGGTGAGGGGTCAATTACTTAACTCAAGTCAACTACGGGTAAATAACCACTTAACCCGCGCTATAGTGTCATACCACTTGATAAAGGAGTTATATTGGACTCTGAAACGCGTTAAGTTCCAGAGATACCAAAACATTTTTTCACAATCCATCTCCTGTTTATGTGAATACCAAAGTGTGCCAACCATGACAAATACCCCTCTTTATCTACCGAACTCATTTCCACTCCGCAACTGAAAGTGACTGGCAGTCGAGACATTCATGATGCAATGAGGCATCTCCCATCTCCCCATCACTAATCAAGTGATGAGCTGGTTGGGCAAAATTCAAGTACATGGAGTTTGTCTAAATATTGGAGGAAAATTTGGCTCTGGACCCAGACTTCAGCACAAACTTAAAGACAAACCCTATTGAAATAAATGAAGGCCAACATTTTAACACCCAAAAATGGCTGTAAAATGTGGTTAGGGTTAGCAAATATGGGCTAGGAAAAACACTTAAAATAATAATATAACATAAAAAGTTTAATAAAAGTTGGTGATTACTTCACCGTTGGTGCTGAACACGCAATCAAACAACACACTTCCCACAGGACAGCTCCTGCAAGACATGGAGGGCTCTGGCTATGTGTCCAATTTTCCCATCCAGAAATTTAACCAGGAGGTCCCATCCTTCAGTACCGGGAGACATATGTCAGATAATCTTCCACCATGTGAGTCACAGTCTGCCTCTAGTACTTTGTGCTATATCCAATGATGTGGAGGTTGAGAAAAATTAAACATGGCATTCTACATTGTGGCCATGCTCACTCTCAAGAGCTGTTGCTGGTGTTCCTGTTGCATTGGTGACATCATCCTCCTTACTGTGCTGCCAGTGCTGCCAGTGAGTGAGATGGCAACACTCCCAGTAATCCCTTCTCCAATTTTCACTTGTACTCCTTCATTGTTGTCTCACACTCACAGTAGTGGAATTAAGGATGTTCCGCTATCCTTGTATAATGGATACATCAGGATGGCCACTTAGTTATCAGAATAAGTGATTATGCAGGCAACTTTGGTATCTTTGCACAGACACTGAAGCATAAAGTTCCCATGTGGGCCACCCGATCTCAGGCCGCGGCCAATTAATTTACATGTTTAAAAAAACATACACAATATCCTCTCCTTCAGCATCTTCTCCCTGCAGCTCCATCTACATTAAAGGGGGCTCCGCTGTGGACATTTTATTAATGAGTAGCGGATGTATTTCCCTCACTAGGCTTATACTCCAGTCAAGTTTTCCCATTTTTCATGTGGTATAATAAGGTGCCTCGGCTAATTATACAGAATGTATAGTTTGTTTGTTTTTTATAGTGAAGAGTCCAAAGACCAGGGGACATTATAGATGTGTAGGGCTATAGAAATAGGTGTATTATAGTGTAGTATATGTAGTATTATAGTGTAGTACAGTGATGGCAAACCTTTTGGAGACAGAGTTTCCAAACTACAACCAAAATTCACTTATTTACCGTGAAGTGCCAACATGGCATGTTTGGCAGTAACTTATTGCTACCTGTTCTTCCTCATCTTTCAATTGTATCGGCCCCCTGAGGCAACCAATACAGTTGAAAGAAGGGGGGCAAATTCAGACTCTCACTGTAGATTTTCTTCAGGGTCTCTCTGTAAAGGCAGAATGGTGGGTTCAGCAGGATGACCACCAAAGATAATGCAGTTCTGTCAACTCCCTCTCACGTTTCCCAAAGTTCCAAACAGACAATGAAGTGTTGCTTTAAAATAGCACTGAGAGCAGCATCTTTTAAATTGCCTTAAGCTGAAGTTGGATTTTGTCTTATTTGGTGAACTCTGTCCTGGGATGATGGTCTGAGTGCCCACAGAAATGGCTCTGAGTGCCACCTCTGGCACCCGTGCCATAGGTTCGCCACCACTGGTGTAGTATATAGAATAGTATAGTTTCTATACATCCTTCTTTTATAGACACCAGAAAAAGGAGCCCTATCTGGAGGGGCTACAGAAAAAGGGGCAGCTGTAGGAAAGGGGGCATTTTAGACTGAGAGCTGCTGGAAATTACACATTATATGGCAGAAAGCATGATTCACTAGCTTCTCTATCAATTCAGTGATCCATGAATTCCCCAATTCATTGTTACCATTAAGCACAGTATGTAACTCTTTGACCATTCGGGTATGTATATAATGTGTATGTACTATACAGTTTGTGTGCAAATATGGATGTGTACATGCTGTATGTGTATATATATTGTATTTGTTTGTGTTAACTGTATGTATTAGTGTATAAATGTGTGTGTATAAATGTATGCATGTTTGTATTTGTGTACAAGTATATAAAAGTGAGTCAAAAAAGAAAAAATGGTTGCGGCACATCCATGAAGTAAAATTCTTCTTTATTCAAACTTTGTTAAAACATGGGATATTTCCCATGTTTTAACAAAGTTTGAATAAAGAAGAATTTTACTTTATGGATGTGCCGCAACCATTTTTTCTTTTTGGATTATTGAAGCCTCTGCAGTCCTAGCAGACTACGCAAATGCACTCCTACACATGTGAACTATACAGATTGGATTATCTTCACAGCGTAGAAGCATTCCGGAGCATCATGACAAGGGTGAGCTGCATATAAGAAAAAAATGTTCATACTTTTTCAATATAAAAGTGAGTGTATGGGTATAGAATAGAGTGTTCGTTATTCGAGACAAACTTTTCCCGATGCTCGAGTCCTCCTCTCGAATAACGAACTTCATTGAAGTCAATGGGAGACTTGAGCATTTTTCACTGAAAGAACACATTGAAAGAACACTAAAGAAGAACACATTGCAGATGTTTGCAGATGTTTTCACTGAAAGAACACATTGAAAGAACACAGTGAAGAACACATTGCAGATGTTCCGTACATCTGCTAACTTATCCGAAGACGCGCGTGCTGCATGGTGTTCTTCACAATAGTATGTGAAGAACAATATATGTGAAGAACACATTGCAGATGTTTCCATACATCTGCATTGTGTTCTTCACACATATTGTTCTTCACATACTATTGTGAAGAACACCGTCCGGCACTCGTGTCTTCGGATAAGTTAGCAGATGTTCGGAACATCTGCAATGTGTTCCTCACTGTGTTCTTTCAATGTGTTCTTCACTTAAATGATCCTGTGTTCACTGTGTTCACTGTTTTCATTGTATTCTTCACTGTTCTTCACTGTCTTTTCTTAATTAAATGCTCGATCTCGAGCAGGGGAAATACTCATCCGAGCAACGAACCACTCCGAGTATGTTAATACTCAAACATGCATCAAGCTCGGACGAGTATACTGTATATAATTGTATTAATGTGTCTGTACAAATATATAAGGGGGGCCCCATGCAGAAATTTACTATGGAGCCCAGTCTCTACTAGTTACACTTCTGACCCCTTATATCAATGCACAGAGTACATAACCTTTTATTCAAACATACCTTTTTAGTGTCTGCTAAATACTTTATTTGGTAGAAAAATTATTTTTTTATTCATGATCCAATTTAGTTTCACAGTGCACCCCAGGTGTTGCTTTCCGTTGCTGCGCCGCTCTTTCATTGCCTCTGCCCTGCCCTACAGGCTCAACCTAGTCCCCCTCCAAATTATTTCCTCTCTCATCTTTCCACAGGCACTGGTTAAGAAGTGCATTGACAATCAAGATTGCCTGATGTCTCTCCACGTGCATGCACAGAAGTTGTTTGCAGTCAGCCTGGCTAGAGCTGTCTCACTTCCGATGGGTTTGATAGGTTTACATACAGAGTTACCATGGGGAGGGATGCGCTTATGAACTAGGAAGACAAAGCCAACACACATGTTTTACTTCGGAGGCAAGGGAACTAACTTCATCTGCTCAATGTATGTTTGAATTGAAGGCGCTTTGCCTTGTGCAATGGTATTAGTAGTTCAAAAGTTTAAGTATCAAACATGTACAATATATGTCAAAGACTGGAAAAAATACCTTCTAAGAGACCATGTAGTGAAGTCTAAGTGCTGCCAAGTTGTGCACCAAAACCATGATAATATGTATATGTAGTTTACAAACATGCCCAACTACTATCTTAGCTAAAGTACTACTATGCATAATACAAACGATCTTTATGCAAGTCAAAAAAGCAATGATCAAATAGGGTTCCAACTTATCTTGAGATACTCACCTTGGTGCTTTAAAGGGGTTGTACCAACCAAAGAATAGATCATCTGGGGGTCCCATTCTCACTAATTGGTTGATTAGCAGGGCAACATGCTTCCTGCTGATCCATTCAATTGTAGAGAAGTAATAGAAAATGTTGAGTACAGCGTTGGGCTATCTCTTAGCCTAGTTTGTACAGCTCCTTTAAGCAGACTTCATAGAGTTTTAAAATTCACCATTTTAGGAAATTGGATCTGCCATGTTAGTTAGCATTTCTATACTGAATACAGCAAGACAATTACATGTTTTTTTCCAAGTGAGTAATTTTTTCCACAACTATTCTCTGCACAAAACTAAAGCTTTCAATGTTATTACATCTGCACTGAAGAAACTGTTAAGGAATAAAATACTGTGGGATGCGGCCAAACAGGTTATTGCTAATGACTGAAAATATAATGTGCATCTACCAGACTGTAAATTAAATCAGGTCATTGTGACCCTTAAATGGCTTTTCATTTTATTCTCTTTCATACATTGTTCCTAAAGTGAATTCATTAAATATTACATAATGTTTTATTAACAATCATTTTATTTCAATATTTTACGTTCTTATAGCACATATAAAATAACAATACAATATTCATGCCCCTTAGCTGTATAACACATAGTTATGTTCACTCTGACACTTTTCTTACATCATTCATACAGCTGATGGATCACCCAGTTTTCTATTACAAATTGTGCTATTATTTTGCCATTGAATGTACTGTGGATGTTAAATATCCTTCAGGGTAATTTTGGTCCTGAAGACATTCTGTGTTTACTAAATAAATATGTGCAACACCCCTGCCAACATATAGACAGTGGAGTGTTGCGAATGAGGCCCTCCATCTGTATCTCCCTAGCAGGTGAGCCTGCGCAGTCAGTGTTAGGCCTCAGTAGTGATAGACCCTGCCTCTATAGCATGGGTTAAGGTATGTGATGTTTCTTATCCAGTGATATTCTTCCATGTGAACTGGAGTGTACTTGGAGAGTGAGCCACCACCTCACCAGGGAATAACAAAACCCCTGGACAGGAAGGGGCGAGGCTCTCTAGCTCTCACCGCATGAGCAGCTCTTGGAATCTAGCTCCTGAGACAGGAGCAGCTCTTGAGTTCCAGAAGCCTCTTAGAGCACAAGCTTTTGGAACCCAGCTCTCCTAGAGAGCACATCATCCTTCAGAGCATATAGAGAGACAGTGTGACGCACACCTCCAGTGCCACACACAGAACAACGAGGACAAAGCAGCAGTTTCCATATCAGGACACGGCTACATCCCAGCCTGCACCTACCACCAGGCTGGTGAATATTCTCCTGAGGATCACTCAAATAATCCAGACTCCCCAGTAATCCGACATCTGTATGTGATTGTTTGGCCCATTGCCTGCAGTTGTTCTAATAGAGAACCATGAGTTATTTTGCACAACTTTGCCTCTGTCTGTTCCTTGGATATGGCTGTAACACCAAGGGTGCCCTATCCATTACCCAGGGACTCATACTACAGCCCTCCGGTCCCCATACCAAGCACCGTGACATCAGCGTGCCCTAGGCTGCAGCCGCCAGCCACTCTGGTATTCTGGGCCTTGGCTTCCTCCAGGCCCCAAGAAAAGGTTAGGCCCTGGTGGGGGATGTTGCATATGTAAACCATGCTGTGAAAGGAATATGGTATCAGCAGTGTGTAAGAAAAGATACAGCACCTGAAAAGTCACTGTATGTGCTAGCATTTGCGATGATTTCAGTGCTTCTAGTGGTGTAGTAGCCCCGATAAATGATGTAAGTTGCTATTTGCAATCTCTGCCTATGTCTGATCATTACTGAAGTTCTAATATATATGTAGTTCTAATGTATATATGTATGATATGTATGTGATATATGGCACAATGGTAAACTATATACATGTGCATAACCCTTGTATGTATCTAATCACATGAAATCATAGCATACCCCCATGGAGGCATGGGAAGAAGAAGTCCATGGAGACATTTGATTTTGCAAATGTTTGTGGGTAGAGGACCTTAGATGACATCACTCTGGTCACATGACATGTAGTGCTGAATGGAGAGAATGGGGCATGGGGAGGAGTAGAAATGAGAGAGGATGGGAGGAAACACCCTCTCTGACTCGCTTAGTATCTAAATGTATACCAGGTATGATAACAAAGTTGACTTTATGGGGATGTGAGGGAAACAATTGTTAGCTAAAATAAGTATGGCTATTTAGTTAATAGGACTCTCTGGGAACCTGTCACTAGCTGAATTTGTGAAAAATATGATGACCTTTAAGACTTATTTTTGAAAAAAATTATAACTAAAATCCAGATTTTTTCCTCTAAAGTAAACTTTTCTACTGTTGACATAGAAAGTCTAATCATAAATTGTTTCCTGATATTTTTTTGGATGTACTATGGTAAGACTGAGAATGAAAAGTTCACATCAGACATGACCTCTGCCAAAAACAATGGCTGCTGTTGGAAGCAGATCATTGGACAGTCATAAATTCTATGCAGTGCAAAACATCAGCACTTTGTTTTTAAGGCATTTAAAAATTTATAGCAGAGAGTTTGAACTTACATTCTGTCCTAGAAAGTACATGGTATTAACAGGATAACTAGGAATATTGCAACTGGACAAAACTTTTGATTGATTAGTCAGAAAGCTATAATTGTGATTTCAGGAAATAAGGAAAGACTATATGTACTTGATATGGATGCGGTTTTGAGATGAGACATGTGTGAGATCAGCTTCCTCTCCTTCCCCGGTTTAAGCCATGTTATAGCCCGTATTTCAGCACCTTAAACAAACTATATATGGGTCCTAAGAAGAGAAAGACAGCCACCACCAATGCAAACTCCCATACCTGAAGAGACATCTCCAGGCCTGAGGACTTATCTCCCAAGGAGACCATGACCACCCCGACACCCGGGGGGAACCACGATCCCCGATTTGGAACTAAACAAAAAAGAGAAGCAGTGGGGTTTAGCACCACGCACAGGCCCTCCTTCACCAATTCACTTGGGTCCCGAAACAAGCCCTCCTCCCCAGTGCAGCCGGACCCCGCAGTTGAGCTTTGCCAAGGTGGTCCCTTGATATCACCCCCACCATACGGACACAATCACCCTCTTTACCTGGGTTACTCTCTCAGCCGGCAATGCTCAGATCACCACCGGGAGCTTGCCAGGGCCATCATGAACACCTGGGGCCCTGCCATACAGATCACCACAGTGGCCGGAAAGAGGTGAACCTTGGCTGTCTGAGAACTTGCATGGGGCCTCCTGCTGACCAACGCCTAGATATATATATCTGCAGACTCTCCTCTTGCCCCCTCCATTAAAGGGGATGAAATGCCTAATCAGACGGCATTCAGTCCGGAACATTCATCACCGCAAGTAGCCTCATCCCCAACACCAAATAACACTATACAACCTGCTTTACTATCCCAAGCATTATAGGGTCTGGTGGGGCTATACTCATTCAAATTCCACCTGAGAGCAATTCCTACAAAGGAAGATATGGAGTGCTATATCTCAAGACTTGAACAATCATATATCAACTGCAGTTTCAGCTAGGTGATGGACAAAACATCACATCAGTTGAGCTGGACTTTGCGCACCATGCACTTCAATCCCACCCAACAGCTGACCACCCCAGAGATGTAGATGTAATATGCCAGGTGCACGGTTTCCAACTGAAAAATGCCATCATGAACAAAACCAGACAGGATGCCTGCTTACAATTCCTTCCCACTTTGTCCAGACTGACATTGATCAAAAGAAAGGCTCTGAAACCATTACACTCCCACATCAAAAAGAAATAGCCTATTCATGGGGATTCCCCTTCCCTCTCCAGATTCGCCATCGGGGCAAGGTGCATGTTGTAAGCCATCCAGCTGAGGTCGGCGAGTGTCCCCGGAACTCAACATTGCTGCCCCTAACACAGAGGCTCAATCTCAGCGCCTGCAACCAACCAGACGGTGACCAAGACGAGAGCAGGAAAGGAGAGGATGTCAAGGAAGACCAGTGGGCCCACCTGACTGATACCACACTGGACTTCAGGGGTGATATGAATCTCATGTAACCTCTTCATATTTGCCTACTCTCATATCATTCTACATCACTCTACATGTTTTCTGTAGAACTCCCATGTGTTAGTTACCTACTTTAGCTCATTACATTGCACTCATTACACTCTTAATATTTAGCCAAAATCTTCATACTTATTCTGTGTTGTGCTTTTCATACACGATGGCACGTGGATCGGGCCTCCTCTGTAGTTAGTTTCCCCTCCCGACTGGTCTCAGCTGTCTAGGTCTTCTCAAGTTCTCTCTCTATTTATCTTCCTTTAGTGTGTGTTTCTCTTTTCCCTTCCCCTCTCCTGGTATCCCCTTCCTCCTTCTTTTCTGTTATACATCATTTGTCTCTTACCTACTGCCCCCCCCCATCCTTCGGACCAACCTAATTTACCTTGACCTGTACCCTTGTCACTTTGAAGCCCTATTATGGAATTATTTGTTGTACTATTGTTATATGTACTTCTGTTCCAGAAGGATATGGTTTGCAAACGTAAATCAACAAACACGAATTTTGATTTTTATTGTATTTCTCTGAAAAAACTTGTACAACAGTTTGTTAAATAAAGTTATTGACCCATACAAAAGAAAATGAAAGATATTAATTTACTGTCTTCCCCTCCCCTTCCCAGTCAGAAAGCCAGTGACAATACCTGACTCTTAGCTATTCCCGTGCATGTGTGGTCATCTCACCATTGTTCTGCTGGTCATTTTGCTGAGATAACTGTGCATGTGTGGGAATAGCTGAAAAGCTGGGTGATGTCCCCGACTCCCTGTCTGGAGTAAAAAGGGAGGAGGAAGTAATCCTGCATGGAGGTGTGCATTAGTTAGACGGAGTAGTCCAGAGTGGCTCTGGTGAAATCCCTCTGAGCCCCTCAGGTCATTTTTATAATTTTAAAAGCCTTTTGTAAAAATTAGGGCATTATAAGATAAAGAGAGCAGATTGTGCCAGTGGAGCACACACCTGCATGTAAGTATGCTTGATTTACAATCCTTGATTCTGGTGGTAAATTTCCTTTAATATTTGTTACAAAAACCTTTGTTGGCAATTACAGAGGTCAGACGTTTCCTGTAGTTCTTGACCAAGTTTTCAAACACTGCAGCATTTATTTTGGACCAGTCCTTTATAGAGATCTTCTCCAGATCTTTCAGATTTCAGGATGTTACTGGGAAAGATTGAGTTTATGCTCCCTCCGTGGATTTTCAATTGGGCTCTCTGCAGTCTAGGCCACATGATGATCTTGAAATGCTTCTTACCGATCTACTCCTTAGTTGCCCTTGCTGTGTCTTTGGGCACATTGTCATTCTGGAAGACCCAGCTACGAGTCATCTATAATGCTCTTACTGAAGGAAGGTGGCCAAAATCTCACAATAAATGATCCCATCTATCCTCCCTTCAATACGGTGGATTTGTCCTGTTTCCTTTGTAGAAAAGCCCCCCAAAGTTTGATGTTTCCATCCTCATGCTTTACGTTTCTGGTGTTTTTTTGGGTTGTACTCATTAATCTTCTTATTTTAGGTTTCATCTGACCACATCAGATACCCCCTGAGGAAGCCACGGCGAAATGCACTGTTGACACTTTCTGCACCATGTTTGGATTCTATAGCACTGACACTTTAGATGCGCCGGTATATGCGCCGACATATATACGCCGCCTGTTCCATGTTGTTCTATAGAGCACTAGACATTTTAGACACTTTAGATGCGCCGTTACATGCGCAGATATATGCGCCTTCTGTTTCATGTTGGTTTATAGAGCACTAGACACTTTATATGCGCCGTTGTTTGTTTAGTACGAATTGTATATTTTAGGTATATTTTATATTTTTTATTTTCACTTCTGTTTACAGTACTGAGCAATGAACATGGTAGGGAGTTCTTTTTAAACCGGACCAACTTTGCACTTGGTTGCTGAATGTTTAGGGACTTGAAATATATTAGACAACATGGTGTCTTTACAATATATATTGTTTGTTTTTTTAGATTTTCCAGTAATGGATTACAACCCTGATACGGCAGTATGCACAAGGGCACTTTTTGCATGGTTCGCTATGTGACCTGTACATATGACATGTATAAATTTCATTAAATCTTAATGTGACTGGATCCAGATCAGGTTAGGTTTCCAGGATTCTGGATCAAACAGGTAACAGGGTTCCAGATCAGGCAGGAGAGAGGGTATTGGATACCAACTCACATAAAAGTTACAGTTCAGGCTTGGGTTCAGGGTACCAGCTAAGGTTGGATACAGACTCATGTACAAGAGTTTTAGGTCCAACAAAACAGAAACAGACAGTAATACCACAGTTCACAGTACAATAATGGCAGTATATGGGGATTTTAGATATATATATGTCTATGGGGATTTTTTCGCTCCCTCATGATGTCAAATGGAGCGACAGTCTAAGCAAAGATAGAGGCGCCCACAAGCCGACGGATTTTCACACACGTGTGTGTGTGTGTATATATATATATATATATATATATATACGAAACATTAATTTATAAGAATTATATGTGTATGTGTTTGTTGGAAAATCCTCATATGAACAAGTAGTAAACTTTATGAATCAATAGCTTGTAGCAGCAATAACATAAAGCAGCAAAGGCTCTGCTTTGTGTAGATTTCGGCTATAACCTGCGCCAGGATTCTGAGGTAGCCTGTCCTATGTCCCACCCATCATGCTCACTTTGGATGAGAGTGGCATAGAATGGAAAGAAGTTGAAATTTCTGGATGTGCAATCGGAATTTAATGCCAGAAAACTGGTGTACAAGGCACGCTAAATGCCTCTTCCCCCACATCACTGCAATGTGCTCAGATCCTTCACTACAATTCTTGACATTTGTTATGTGGTGTTAATACTGATATGTTGATACAGTTGATACTGAAAGTAGAGCTGTGCCTAATATTAAAAATCTCCAATTTGTTCATTACTCAAATAAAAATTTCCTCGAAAGGTTTAATTTTTTTGAGGTATTAAAGGTATAAAAACATAATTAAAAACTATGGAAATTTACTATGCTCCTTCACGTGAGCATACTAACCTAAAGAATTAAGGAGAGATGTCACTTGGACCATACAGTGAAAGCTGTAAATACAAAGAAAATGGTGCAGATGCATTTTTTTTTGTCAATTGTACTGCATTTTTATTTTCTAGCTTACCAGTACATTGCACAGAATATTAAATACTAGGAAGCATAATTTGTCCCACAAGTAATAAGAATCCACTTAGCTCTGTAAACGGAAAAATGAAATGTTGTGGGTTTTTGAAGATTGGGAGTGAGAGAAACACCTAACTGAAAAGATGGCAGATTGTTCTTCTTTATTATACATGAAACATAAAAAGGTTGTGCATTTTTTTTTCTCATGACTGTATTCAAATTTAACTTGACAACACGTTAAGTAGGTAATGTCACACAACTTTAACATGACTTTTTTCTTTCATGTAAATAGCTTTTCTTATGCTACTACGTTTCAGAATCAAGTCAAGGATAGCTGTATTAAAGGCAACGTTCAACTTGAAATTTAGTTTTTTGCCTTCAAACAAGAATGAAACAACTGTATTGAAATTTCTGGAGTGACTCTCTTATTGAGCAACTCACACATTTCTTTGAATGTCTCTGCACATTGCTATAAAATATGCAAGAACATGTTATCCACTCCAGAGCCAATAAAGGACAACATCTCATTAGTTTAATATTGCATTTTTTTAATGTAAGGTATTATAATGCATTCCTGTGGACAAAATAATATGCGTTACATTGAATGACTGTGCCTTTCTTCATTCTGATGTTAAAATTACAATTTTGTATTTGTTGCCATTTAATCGTTCAAATGCTTAATCATGCTAAAAAATGAACATGTTAAAGGGAAGTTCCAGTGGAATTAGTTTTCCTAAAGTAATTTTTAAATAAGAAATTTAAAATATAAGTATTGTATCAAATATGTTTAGTCGGCTATTTTGCTACAGCATCTATTCTAAACTATTTTGGGAAGTTTTCCTTAAATTCCCCATGTACTGATTATGTGCAGTTGAAATAATAATAAGGCCAATGTGAGGCAAGTTTTAAATACATGTAGTAATACAAATGAGTTTTTAAAGTTTCAGCAGATTGGAATTTATGACAGATACTACAACATGGTAACATTTTCCATGTTGTAAATTTGACAGGGTGTAGCTTAAGATATACATAATAAATATTATTTATCTCTTAAGCCTCTGCTGCACAGCAATAAAAATAATGAGACTTTTAGGCGTTAATATTTTTATTGGGTCCGGAATAGGACTAAGGTCTTAGTGCCCATGTGGCTTTTCATATCTAAAGTATTAGGTCTACTCTAAAATTATAGCCATGTCTCTCTCACAGCAGTTTGATTTTTAAATAATGTTAAAATGAATTTGGAATTATCATTTATTTTTTCCAAATGAAACAGAAAATTAAAAGAAGAAAAAGCAAAGAATAATAATATTTAATATAGAAATATTTACCATTTTTAATCTAAATCTTATTGTTTAATAGATACCTAAACAGAGTTATTTGTTTTAAACTCAAACATAACTTAAAACCAAAATGTATCCCTTTTTTCTAATCTGTTTTCATTTTCCGATTCTAGATTTCTCTGTCTTTGCTATTGAGGGATGCCATATTGCCTGAGTGCTAGTAATAATATTAAGGGACAGGTTTATCAGGAGGTGGCGAGGCATTGATATGCTATGACATCTTCTTTTATCAGTATTGGATGTAATTATGATGTGTGAATATGATGACATTATGATAACCTCATTTTTATTGTTACAATGACAATGTTATCGCTCGTTAATTTCTTATTTTGTTTGTACATGAATTGTAAAGTGCTATTTAAATAAAGATATATTATTATTATATAATTTTTTTCATGACATTGTTATACATAAGCATTGAGGAATTGGTAGACGTTCTCCTGAATTTCTTTCCCCAAAGCCTTGCATTGAAATATGCAACTCTTCCTTTGTACTACATTAATATAAACAGGTTAAATCTGATTTATATTTGACAAATCTAATAAATACATTTTTAAGTGAAAATAGTTGACATCTTTTAAAGAAAGCTAAGCTGATACTTCTGGCAGGCTTTTTTAATAATAAATTGTGGGATCAAGCTACTAAAACAAAATATGATTTTATCTCTTCTAATCCAGTTGTTATGCCTAAAAATGTGATTTTAAATAAGATCTGTTAAAATCCATCATCTGTAATAGATAAATAGTTCCAAAGCATTTCTCCGACTTCATAATCTGAAGTAATATTCATTTCTTTAAATAAATTAAAAACAAAAGGACATACCGTATTTACTCGAGTATAAGCCGACCCGAGTATAAGCCGAGACCCCTAATTTTACCACCAAAAACTGGGAAAACATATTGACTCGAGTATAAGCCGAGGGTGTAGTATACAGCATGCCCTGCCCCAAGTGGTTATACAGCCTGCCCTGCCCCAAGTGTTTATACAGCCTGCCCTGCCCCAAGTGGTATACAGCCTGCCCTGCCCCAAGTGGTATACAGCCTGAAGTGATGTGTACATGTGCAGTAGCCTTAAGCCATGAGACTAGCTCACAAACAGTAACATATAAACATAAAAGTAAGATGGCTACTTACACAATAAAGAAGCACTCTATCTGGCATCCACTCTGACATATGTTTCAATGCCCTTATTGTGATGGAGTTTCCTCCTGTGGGTATTTATCGGGCATCTTTAACGTTTTGTTTTTAGCTGTTACAAACCATTTATATTTTAAAACATTACAAAGTTACAATATTGATACCTTTTCTAATTTCAGGTGAAAATTCCTTATGTGTATTTCATTGGGGGTAACTAGATATTCATTGGCCTAGATTTTCACTTGGCCCTTTAGTGCATAGCATATATAAAGTGTTATGTCCTGTATGTATAATGTGGCCCATGTACCTATACAAGTGGTTTATTACATCAACTCTGCATTATGTCAGTATACAGGTATGAATTGCTTTACTTTCTAGGTAATTTGGAGACAAATACATTTTTTACAATAGGCATAAATCTTAGCGGAAAAAGTACACTATGAACTTTGGAATGCATTTTGGCTTCCTTTGAAACTCCATCCTTCTAATTGCCATGTGTTTTTGATTTTAGACATTCTGATTCTCTGGATTAGCTACATTAGCTTCTGAATTAGAATTGCTATATTGCATCTATAAAAATAGCACATTTACTTTGAAACAAAAAAAATTTGTCCTGAAATGTAAATGATTAAAAGCAGCTGATGAAGTACACTGGTTCCTCTTGTTACATTTGTCTTAGGCAACATTTTTAATATACAGCGAATGGACTTTCCCAAGCAATAGAACTTCAAACCAAATTAAAAATTCAATGAAATGGCCACTGCCGCATTGCCAGTCCACATGCATACTACTGGTAAAACACTTGTTTTACTGAGGGTGCATGAACCAATGAGTATCATTACAGTACAATATATTACAGTACAATACAGTGCTACATCTGTTGTGGTGCCCTATAAGTTTGTTCTGGAGACCTAGTTTCTGTAGAAATCAAGTTTTTGAAGGAAAGGAAGTTTGGAGCGTCTGAAGACCATAGGCATGGGCTTGTGTGTTGTGTAATGAAGTGAGTGAAGGGGAGACAGCACTCTGTAAAAAGGCAAAAGAAGGGGAACAGTTTCTTACACAGTACATTCAACACACAACCCTAAGGCTATATTCACACTGCCGTTGCCCGCCCGTACCGTACCGTAGCGGGCAACGGCAGTGTACGGGGAGAGGAGGAGGAGGTGAGCACAGCTCACCCCCGCCCCTCTCCATAGCAACCTATGGCGCACGGCGCCGTATTACGGGAAAAGATAGGACATGTCCTATCTTTTTCCCGGGTACGGAACGGTACGGTGCCGCACGTGTGCGGCACCGTACTGCTCCCGTAGGGTGCCGTGCGCCCATAGGAGTGTATGGGGGACGTATATTGGCCGTATATACGTCGGCCGTATATACGTCCTCCATACGTTCGTGTGAATGTAGCCTAAGTCTTTGGTGAACATATCAAAACCAGAGATCTCAAGTATCAGATTCATTGCAGTATGTAAGTCAACTGGTGACAATTATATAGACATAAATCAATTTAATTACAAAGAGCACCTGTTGTACTTATGGTACACTTTAAGGGAACCCATCAGCAGAAGTTGACTACCATTTTGTTGTTTCTTTCATCACCCAGTACAGTGGCATCATCCAGAAAATCAGCATTGAAGTGAGATGTAAACAAGTTGTATACAGTCAAGGAGCTGGAGAGTTTAACACTAAAGTCAAACTCTCTCTTCTTCAGAAAGCCCTTTTCACTGTAATTAATGGTCCTGCATCCAGAAACATCACTAACCAGATCTTATAATAATAGTAATAACAATAATGATAATAATAATCTTTATTTATATAGCACCATCAAATTCAGCAGTGCTTAACAAATCATAGGTGACATATACAAATATAATAATACATTAAAGTGGACAAACAATCATATGGGACAATAGGAGTGAGGGTCTTGCTCTCAAGAACTTACATTCTATGAGGATGAAGGGGGTGACACAAGAGGTGAAGAACTTGTATAATGGTCCAACTATTCCTTACAAGAAAACAGTATAAAATAATTGAATAAATAAAAATTCTGCTGCTCAATCTCCTGAGCTCCTCACCTAAACTTCAGTGCTAACCTCTACGCATCCTTGACTTTATACAAGCAATTTACATCTTTCTTTTTTCATATTTAAATTTTTATTAATTTTTGTAATAAAGCGCAACAATACAGAACAAAGGGAAAAAGGGGGACAAGGGAGGAAACAAAATCAAGCACCGATATGCATCTGTTTGGGGTAGCGGAAGGGAGGGTAAAAAGGGGGGGGGGGTTTACATTTATGTAATGTAACAATTTCTGGTACAGAACGTCAAATTCACAATAATGGAGAATCCATGTGCTATTATCTAACGCGGCAATTTCGTTGTATCTTAGACACATTATATGAACTCTCGCTAATAACACTAATGGAAGACAGAATAACAGTGGAAAGGGGGGGTCAGAAGAGAAGAGGAAGAGGGACAAGAGGGGGTAGCGAAGGGAAAGAAGAAGAAGTAAAAGAGCAAAAAGGGGGGGGGGGGAGGTTGTGCCTCCCCTTACCTAGAGCTCAGGTTCCAGTAGTTTCACAATCCTGTACTTGAAGCAGGACTGAGCTAGTCAAATCCAGATAGCGCGGAGATGCCACAAAAATCGAACCACGTTTTCTCAGAGCGGGCAGCCCTCTTTGGATCAGTATTCAGTAGACTCTCCATCCTCTGCAACTCATTGGCCCAACCACTGGTGCAAGGTGGGAGGGTCAGGAGAACGCCAACAGGCTGGGATACAGGCCTTAGCTGCGTTCAGGAGGTGACATACCAGGGACTTCCGGTACGTGGCAAGGGAAATCTCATGATGATGTAGCAAAACCCAAGCGGGATCATCCCGTAGTTCTCTGCCCGTCACCTCGCAAATCACCCCTGGTACTGACGTCCAGTACGGAATAAGTGAGGGACAGCTCCAGAAAATGTTCAGGAGTGTGCCCTCCTCCACACCGCAGCGCCAACATGTCTGGGGAACGTCTGTGAACATCTTAGGAAGTACATGGGGTACCCTGTACCATCTCGTTAGTAACTTGTAGTTTGTCTCCTGGTAGGCCGTACTAACTGAGGATTTGTGCGCCAACTCATAGATCTTCTCCTTTTGTTCTGTGGAGAGGGTCATTGTCAGGTCCCGTTCCCATTTGGCCATATATGAAGGAACATAGTCCTGCGGGGGGGATATCAGGAAGTTGTATGTCAGTGAGAGGGTACCCCTAATCTGACATTTTTGGGTGCATATCCCCTCAAACCCTGTTAGGGACCTGCTAAACGTGAGCGGCGGCGTAAATGATCTTAAATAATGTGCTAGTTGGAGGCCCTGCCACATCAGCGCCCGCGGGAGATTTGGGGGGGAGACTAAGTCTTCACCTCCTCGCCACTGTCCATCCTCTAAGAAGTGACAGGCCCTAAAATGACCCTCCCTTACCCATTGTTTGAAGACCGGTGAGGTAATTCCCGGGGAAAACTTAGGGTTACCAAGGATCGGCGTTAGGGGGGAGTCAGCTGGGGAAATCTCGGCCCTTGATCTGCACTGCTTAAACGCCATTAAAGTAGCATATATGGTAGGATGAGAGGACAGCGCTTGCCAATATTTTGACTCAACCTACGGAAGACAGGGGAGTGGGACATGGGAGAAATGCTGCTCAATTGAAACCCAGGCCTTCGTACCCCTGTGTCTACACCACAGATATATCCTGATTACTTCTGATCCGCCGGAGTAAGGGTTCTATCGTGAGAGCAAAGATCAAGGGGGACAGCGGGCATCCCTGACGCGTTCCATTTCTGATTGGGAACGAATCGGAATATAAGCCGTTTACCTTCACCTCTGCTGTCGGGGTGGAGTACAGCGCTCCAATCCAGCGGAGCATATGTGTACCCAGTCCCAGGGGTTGCATAACCACAAACAAGAAGGGCCAACCCACCCTGTCAAAAGCCTTTTCGGCGTCAGTTGATAAGATAACTGTAGGGATGGCTGTTGTCTTAATTAAGTGGACCATATTCAATGCCTTTGTGGTATTGTCCCTAGTTTCCCTGGTATTGTCCCTAGCTTCCCTGGTCAAAGTGTACCAAATTTGGCATCAAAGGGGCTAGGCGGTTGGCTAGGATTTTTGAAAACAATTTAAGGTCCACATTAAGGAGGGATATGGGCCTGTAACTGCTGCAAGAGGCTGGGTCCTTACCCTCTTTCGGGATCACCACTATGTGTGCTCTAAGTGTATCCCGAGGTATTACGCTTCCTGAGGACAGAGCGTTAAAGGCCTCAAGAAAAGGTTGTAACAATTGGTCGGTGAACTTCCTGTAGTAATGCACCGTAAACCCGTCCAGGCCAGGTGATTTCCCCGTTTGCATAGAGCCTAGTGCTAGTTTAAACTCCTCTGCTGAGATTGGGGCTTCTAGTGCCTCAACTTCCTCGGGTGACAGGGATGGGAGGTCCGCCGTTTCTAGATAGGCCCTGATCTCCTGTGGATTGGGGGGTCTCTGGGGTTGCAATTGGTATAACGACGCATAGAAGTCTCTGAAGGATTTAGCTATACCTGCTGGAGATGTTATTTTAGATCCCCCTTTACCCGCCTGGTGTGGGACATAGTTGGCCGCTCTTTGTGCCCTAAGGGCGTTGGCCAGGATTCTGCCCGGTTTATTGCCACATTCATAGAATACTCTCCTACATTTGGTCAGAGATTCCTTTGCCTTTGTCAGGTAAAGAGCACAAAGGCGTTCCCGGAGTGTGATAAGTAGGTCCTGAGTAGCTGGGGTCTGTTTCTCTTTGTGGCGGTCCTCTACCTCCTTAATCTGGGCCAACAAGGCAGTGGCCTTGGCGTATCTTTCCCGTTTCACCCTCCCACCTATACGCATGAAAATGTCTCTAATGACACACTTATGAGCCTCCCAACAGGACAAGGGGCTGGTGACCGAGTCAGGGTTTGTGGAGAAGTAGTGACCAAGTTCGCTTACCACCTCCTGCACATGTAGGGGGTCTTGGAGAAGAGAATGATTAAGGATCCACCTGCCCAGTGAATGGGAAGGGGGGGCTAAATTTCAGGCGAGTGGTCAGACAAGGGGGATGTATGTATATCTGCCTCTATCACCCTATCCAGATGAAAATGGTGTATGAAAAAATAGTAAATCCTAGAAAACATATTGTGGGTAGCGGAGTAATATGTGAAATCACGTGAGCTCGGGTATAGGGATCGCTACACATCCCCCAGTTGTCCAGAAAGAAACATGTCTTTAATTTGACGTAACTGGGCTCGTGACAGATGTGTGGATCCGTTAGAGACATCCATGTCTGGAGACATGGTGAGGTTTAGATCCCCTCCTAAGATTAATATCCCTTCCTGAAAGGAACTCAGTTCCTCTAGGAAGTTTGCAAGGGCAGTGGGTTGCCCCACATTGGGCAGGTAGAGATTTGCGAGCATGACGGTCTGAGAGTAGAGGGTTCCCTTGACAAATACATATCTGCCCTCTGTGTCTGCCCTCGAGTCCAGGAGGACCCAGGGGGTGTTTTGTGCAATCATTATACTCACCCCTTTGGAACGAGAATCCACCGAGCACCCATGGTAGCAATGCGAGAAACGGCGGGTGGAGAGTCTCTGAATCTTGTCCTTTCGGAAATGCGTCTCCTGTAAGAAGACAATTTGTGCCCGAAGTCTCCAAAGGTCTAGCAATTTACATCTTACTTCAAAGTTGATTTTCTGGATGATGCCACCACACTGGACCTTTAAAGAAACAAAAAATAGAAGGTGTTAGGCTGTCTGATAATATAGTAGTAGTGGTTTATTAGGCGAGTGGCTTATGACATGTTCCCTTTGACTAACTGACTGTGCCAATTTGGTTTATTTATAGTGCTCCATTCTCTTCAGAGATAGAATGTGCTGTTCCTTTTCAATGCAGAATTTTACCTATATTCTGAGTGGTATCTATCCTGATTCTACTTGTAGTATATTTGCCTCTTTTTCTTGAAGCAGATAGTGCTATTCATAGAAAAAAAAGTCAGTGATACCTCTCTATTATACTTCAATTCGTCAGCTTCTTATTTTTTCTGTAGCTGAAGGCATTTTGTCACCTTTCTTTGAATAACAGTGATGAAGCGACATTCAAGTCTGCTCATGAGGAAATATGTAAAATATAACTGGAATTGGAAAATCTCTGCAGCATTTAAAGCATAAAAAATTGTGGAAAAATAATTTTATCACAGCTGGATAGAGCCTTTGATAACTATTCCAACGATGCCTGTAGAATGCTGCTGACTTCTTCCTAGCCTGAGATATATCTGGTAAACATAACATTAGATTCAGATACAGATAATCCTAAAGCAGGTGGCACTTCCAAGTTATGACATCAGCTCAAGGCAATGAAATCAGACCAGGACAGCACGTTTATAATCTGCCGATCTGAGACACATGCTTGTGACATCACTGAAGGTCCTTTGCCATCACACTAAGTATTTTCAAATGATGCAGGACAGCTGGTTTGTAATTGAATGGTCTGAAGCCCTACAACCCCTCTCAGCAATCCTCCTGTCATCTCTAGCTGTACTATACGGTTTCCTATGGCAACCAGAAAGCATGGCAAATGGAGATTAGCAAGGTTAAACCTTTGCTAGCTGTTAAAAAGTTTCAGATAGATAATGATAGGAAATTAGAGAATTTCTTGGTGCAGAGTTAGGTAAAAGTTTTTATACGTGACAGTTGTATTATAATATACACATTTAGTAGTGAAGCAATATGCTGTAACCTAGGATAGTTCAGATTTTACAAAAACCCCTTTAAAACCCTTCCTAACATGTGCCATAATACGTTGGGGTTACAGGCTGAGCTCCCTCCATACAGTGCTGGCACACATTGCAGCTGTTCAATTAGAGGTGGGCGAATTTGTTGAAATTCAGTTCGACATGATTTGCCCAATTTTTGGAAAAATTTGAATAGACCCGAATCGAATCATGACAAATCACAGGTATTTCCTGGGTGCAGAGAGCCTGTAGGGTGTTTTAGAATGTTGTGCCATGCTCAAATATGCATAGGGAGCATGGTTTGGTCTTCAAACAATGCTGTGTTTTAGTATGACATGCACATGACAGCCGCCAGTCTTAGAATCGCTTTACTCTTCAATTCCACGAGCACTTATAGAGGCCAACTTCACCAAATAAGTGAAGAGGTAATGCAGCCTAACAAGGTAACGTCTCTTCCAGCTTGAAAGGACTGAGCTGAGGGCCAAGATCCCACTATAACATCAAAGAATGCACTTTTTTTACACTGACATCAGATGATTCATGTGATACATGTAGAAACCCCCCAAAAGGGTGGAGAGGGTGTGGAGGTGGTAGTAGCAGCATGAGGTCAGAGAGTGGCACGATGAAAAATTCTTTAGGTGGCAGCAACATGGAAGGCAACAGAGTGGCACAATGACAGAGTGTGGAGGTGGCAGCAACCTGGTAGGCTACAGCATCGCACAATGAGTGTGGAGGTGGCGGCAGAAGCAGGAGGCCACAGAGTAGCACAATGAAAAAGTGTGGAGGTGGCAGCAGCAGCATGAGGTCAGAGAGTGGCACGATGAAAAATTCTTTAGGTGGCAGCAACATGGTACACCACAGAGTGGAACAATGATAGAGTGTGGCGGGGGTGGCAGAAGCAGGAGGCCACAGAGTGGCACAATAAAAAAGTGTGGAGGTGGCAGCATCAGCATGAGGTCAGAGAGTGGCACAATGACAAATTTGTTAGATGGAAGCAACATGGTAAGCCACAGAGTGGCACAATGATAGAGCAGGGAGGTAGCGGCAGCAGCAGGATCCCACAGAGTGGCACAATGACAAAGTGTGGAGGTGGCAGCAACCTGGTAGGCCACAGAGTGGCACAATGACAAAGTATGGAGGTGGTGGTAGCAGAAGCAGGAGGCCACAGAGTGGCACAATGACAAAGTGTGGAGATGGAAGCAGCAGCATGAGGTCAGGAAGTGGCACTATGACAAACTCTAAAGGTGGCAGCAACATGGTATGCCACAGAGTGGCAAAATGACTGAGTGTGGAGGTGGCAGTAACATGGTAAGCCACAGAGTGGCACAATGATAGAGTGTGGAGGTGGAGACAGCAGCAGGAGCCCACAGAGTGGCACAAAGACAAAATGTGGAGGTGGCAGCAACCTGGTAGGCCACAGAGTGGCATAATGACAAAGTGTGGAGATGGCAGCAGCAGCATGAGGTCAGAGAGTGGCATGATGAAAAATTCTTTAGGTGGCAGCAACATGGTAGGCCACAGAGTGGCACAATGACAGAGTGTGAAGGTGGAAGCAACATGGTAGGCCACAGAGTGGCACAATGACAGACATGAAGTAGCATTTGTCCTGTATAAAACAAGCCCTGTGAGTATGGAGGTGGTGTCAGCAGCAGCAGGAGCCCACAGAGTGGCACTACAAAAGAGTGTGGAGGTGGCAGCAACCTGGTAGGCCACAGAGTGGCACAATGACAGAGTGTGGAGGTGGCAGCAATCTGGTAGGCCACAGAGTGGCACAATGACAGACATGAAGTAGCATTTGTCCTGTATAAAACAAGCCCTGTGAGAAATGAACATGCGAAACAAGTCCCAAATGCATTCAAAGACAGTGATTAAGAGTATCATTTTAATAGTTTTCTATCACAGTGCAGTGAATAAAAATAAACTATAACTTTTAGAGCTTTATCGCGATTGTGGTTTGCTGTTTCCCATGTATTTCTATAGACTCATTCCCATGGCCATGTTATCAGTGGCCATGTTTGTTAGCTAACTGCCCAGAGCAGCTCCTTTTCCTGCATGTTGGGCAGTCTTTAATACAGTTTACAACAAAAAAGGAGGGGGTAAAAGATAAAATATAACCTTTATTTCATCTCTAAAATCATACATGTGATTCTGCCCTAATTGGTAATTTGACTTGATAAAGTGTGGCAACACAAACAATGTCATACTAGTAAAATTACCAATTAGGGCAAAATCACATGCATGATTTTAGAGATGAAATAAAGGTTATGTTTTATTCTTTCAATACACTCACAACTTTTTCTATCCCCAATCTTTTTCCCCCCTCCCTTTTTGTTGTAAACAATTTTCATAAGGTGGTGTACACCGTGAGTGTTTTGAAGTCTTTACTATTGTCATCGGCATGTGAATGGACCTCCCACTCAGAAGACACAGAGGCAACAAAGGACCACAAAATACAAAATAACATCTGCTTGGCTGATTTGTGTCTTTACATAGATTTTCTTAAGTACCCAGGTGGCTAATACCAAATTAAATATGTTACATCAGACACAATGCAGATGTCCATAAATAGCCTCAGTATAGGAAACCCCAGAAGGTCCTTTCAGAAGAAGAAGTATAATCATAATCTTTTGTTATGTATAGCAAAATCATTTTCCACAGTACTTACAAATCATGGGGGGCATATACAAATAAAATTAGACATTACAGAGTAAAAACAGTCATATGTAGAAGTGAATAGGAGTGACGGCCCCTGGGTGATGCAAGAGGTACAGGACCATGTATTTATATAGGAAAATAATTTGAATAATTTAATATACACTACAGCTAAAAAGTTTGGCGTCACTTAGAAATGTACTTATTTATTCAAAGGAAAAGTACTTTTTCTTTCAATGACACTAACATTAAATGAATCATAAATACACATATTATGCATTGTTAATGTGGTAAACGACTATTACCAGTCCAGTTGGCCCATTTCCAACAACCACCTTTCCAGTGGTTTAACCCCTTAACGCTGAAGCCACTTTTCACCTTCCTGACACGGACCATTTTTTAAAATCTGACATGTGTCTATTTAAGTGGTTATAACTTTGGAACGCTTTAACATATCCAGTTGATTTTGAGACTGTTTTTTCGTGACACATTGTACTTCATGCTGGTTGAGAAATTTAATAAATATATTTAGTATTTATTTATGAAATAAATGGAAATTTGGCAAAAATTTTGAAAAAAACAATGTTTTCCAAATTCAAAATTTTCTACTTTTTGGAAAGTTGGTCATATCACTAAAATAACTTGATAACTTACATTTTCCATATGTCTGCTTTAACTTGGCATCATTTTTCAAACATCTTTTCCTTTACTTTGGATGTTAGGAGGCTTATAACTTTAGGTGCAATTTTTCTGATTTTCACGAAAATCATCAAAACCTACTTTTGGAGGGTCAATTTAGTTAGAAGTGACTTTATAAGGCCCACATGACAGAAACCCCCCACAAATGACACCATTTTAGAAACTACACCCCTCAAAATATTCAAAACAACCTTTGGGAATTTTGTTAACCCTTTGAGCATTTCATGAGCGTGAAAGATAAATGAAAGTGAAATTAGAGAAATGTAATTTTATCTTACTATAGATTCATTGAACACTAAAATTTGCACCTTCACAATGGGTTAAAAAGGAAAATGCATTTTACAATGTTGAGGGCAATTCCTCCTGAGTATGCCAATACCCATTTTGTCACTGTACCCTGCTGTACGGGCACAGGGGGGCACTTGGAATGGAAAGAGCGTTGTTTCGTTTTTGCAGGGTAAATATGGCTGAAAAAGTTTACATGTGTCAGGATGCATTTGGAGAGCCATAGTGGTACCAAAACAGAGGAAAGCCCTAACATGAGACACCATTTTGGAAAGTACACCCCTTGGAGAGTTTAGCAACGTGTAATTTGTGTATTTTCCCCAACAGGTGTTTGATTCAATTAGGCCCCAAAAGGGAAAAAAGGTGAAAATTTTCTCTCAAAAGTCAATTTTACCCCAAATTTTTGTAAGCCACAAGGGATAAAAGATGAAACAACCCCATAAATGTGTAAAACTATTTCTCCTAAGCACAGAACTGCACCACTTTTGCATATAAAGTGTTGTATGGGTGCAAAGTAGGGCTCAGAAGGGAAAGAGGGGCTTTGGCCTTTTAGAAGCCAGATTTGACAATCATCCTTTACATGTGTCAGGATGCATTTGGAGAGCCCTAGTGGTACCAAAACAGAGGGGAACCCCAACAAGTGTCACCATTTTGGAACGTTCACCCTTTGGAGAATTCAGAAAGGTGTAATATGTGTATTTACCCCTACAGGTGTTTGCTTCAATTAGGTCCCTAAAAGGAAAAAGGTGAACATTTTCCCAAAAAAGTCACTTTTACGGTTAATTTTTGTATCCCATAAGGCATTAAAGATGAAACAACCCCAAAAAATGTGTACTAGCATTTCTCCCCAGTATAAAATTGCCCCACACATGCAAATAAAATGTTGTATGGGTACGCAGAGAAGCTCAGAAGGGAAAGAGGGGCGTTGGCCTTTTAGAAGCCAAATTTGACAGACATCCTTTACATATGTCAGGATGCATTTAGAGAGCCGTAGTGGCACCAAAACAGAGGGGAACCCCAACAAGTATCACCATTTTGGAAAGCACACCCCTTAGAGAATTTAGCAAGGTGTAATATGTGTATTTGTCCATAAAGGTGTTTGATTTAATTAGGACTTAAATAGATAAAAGGTGAACATTTTCTTATAAAGGTCATTGTACCCCTAATTTTATATAGCCACAAGGGATAAAAAAATGTAATAACCCCTCAAAATGTGTGAACCTATTTCTCTCGAGTGTAGAAGTACCCCACATGTGTATATAAAATGTTGTATGGGCGCACAGTAAAAGGAAAGGGGAATGTTTGCCTTTTAGAAGCCAAATTTGACAGAAATGGTTGACATGCATTTGGAGAACCCTAGTGGTATAAAACAGATAAGAATCCGAAAAGTGACCCTAATCTTTGAATGCACACCCCTTAGAGAATTTTGCAATGTGCAATATATGTATTTGCCCCTACAGGTGAATGATCCAATTAGGCCCGAATCATTAAAAAGGTGAAAATTTTCCTATAAATGTCACTTTACCCCTAATTTATGTAAGCCACAAGGGATAATATATTAAATAACCCCAAAAAAGGTGTAAAACTATTTCTCCCGAGTGTAGAAGTACCCCACATGTGCATATAAAATGCTTTATGGTCGCACAGTAGAGGAAAAGAGGGATGTTTGTCTTTTAGAGGCCAAATTTGTAAGAAATCCTTCACATGTGTCAGGATACATTTGGAGAGACGTAGTGGTACCAAAACAGAGGAAAACCCGAAAAGTGACCCTAATTGTTGAATGTACACCCCTTGGGGAATATAGCAAGGTGTAATATGTGGTGTAGTGTAATACACGTGGTGAAATGAGCATTTTGAACATATAGGTGGTTTCCAAATATGATGTGCAATGGAGTCCAAGATGGAAATTGCAATTATTTCTGGAAAGTTCAGTGCCCGTTATGTGGCGCCCCTTATGAAATAATGGAGGGGTATAGGGAGCAACGGGACATAACAGTTGTTACAATTATTCATTTTACCGAAATTAATTCACAATAGGTTGGGCGTGAATTGTGAATGTCTAGTGTATAAGGAGGTAGAATATACCAGGGGACCAACTAAACTTTTGTCACTCTGGAGTTGTCGCAGGTCTCTTAGTAGTATGTAGTGTCCATCCTAACTTCTCTTTTGGAACAGACTCTTTATTGAGTCCTACCATTAGAAGCAGCAGAATTCACCGGGAAAATGCTGTCCTGGCAAAACACAGGAACATCTAAACCAGAGGTACTGGGGCCCCGTCCTTCTTGTCCCAATATTAGTTTCCTAATATCTTCCTCTTGAAAACAGAGAAATGATACGGCAGGACGTGCACATTGGAACAGGTCGTAAGAGTTGTACAGCGTAATCTGTACAATGTGCATGGCCAGCGCTTTTGTACCATATCTTGGTTTTTCGTAGGGAAATTATCGCCAAGTGTTGCTCTTATTCACCCTAGCGATGCGCATTGTGAAGAATATTGCTGCTTTTGGCTGGACCATATCGACCAGCAAATAGCGGCAAACATGGACAGAGGGGGGCAACAAAACCCCTCTGGACCGCAAGGCAAAATTGGTGGCTGTCAGGAACAGCCGCCACCCTGCCCCGATCACCGTGTCTATAGACATGGTGACCGGTATTACTGACGTCATAAGTAAATTCGCTGCTATCGGCTCGTCTGAATTGATGAGCCAGTAGCAGCGATCATGAACTGGGGGTGTGGGGGGGGGACGTAACCCTTCTGGTCCATGGGGCAGGATGGATGGCTGTCAGGAACAGCCGCCGTCTTACCCCGATCAGTGAACAGCCGCCGTCTTACCCTGACCGGTGTTGGAAAGTCACTACCCGCCGCACCGTTCTATAACAACGCTCGTTGGGAATAGGCTATACAATCTTTATTTATTTTTTAAGCAATTTAGACAAATAAGGTCTTATTTTTTGCGAGACGAGATGCACTGTAAAAAAAACCTTAATTTTAGTGGGTTTTTAGCTTATTGAAGAAATTTTATTAACATTTTACGTGTGGAGGAAAATAAAATCATCAATTCTTGTTTTGGATTTTTAGCATTTTTTGGGGGGGTTGTTCACTGTAGCATAACAATAATATATTATCTTTATTCTACGGATCACTACGATTACGGTGATACCTCATTTATATAGTTTTATTTTTATTTGTCCAATTTTATTGAAGGAAAACTAGAATAGAAAAAATTGCATTTGTTTTAGTATTGCCATTTTTATAGTGGCATAATTATAGTATTTTTTGGTTTACGGAGCTGGTTGTAAGCTTATTTTTTGCGTGACAAGTTGCTCTTTTTATCGGTATCATTTTGGTGCTTGTAACTTTTTCGGATCACTTTTTAGAACATTTTTTGTAAAGCAATTTGATAAAAAGTTTTAATTTTTGGCAAGTTTTTGGTTTTTTTTTTTTACCACGTTCACCGAGCGGGTCCAATTATGATTAGGATTTATTGTACAGATTGTTACGGACGCGGCGATACCAAATAAGTGGTTTTTTTTTGTGATTTAGTGTTTTTTATACTTTATTACTTGTGTAAAGGGAAATGTGGTGTTTGGGGGGACTTTCACTTTCTTTTATTATTTATTTTTACTGTAAAAAACCTTTATTTATTTATTTTTCCTTTTTTTACAGTTAATGACATCTAAGCTTGAACAAGTGATCTTCTGATCACTTGTTCAAGCTTTTTTACAGGTTACACAGTGCAATACAGATGTATTGCACTGTGTAATGTAAGACACTGAGCATGCTGCGCATGCCCAGTGTCTTACAGCCGGGTCCTGCCAGGAGGCACGGACCCGGCACCGAGAGGAGGATCGCGCAGCCCCGGGCACCGGCAGTCCCGGGGCTGCGATCGGAGGAGCGGACCCCCCCGGTAAGCGCCGCGGGGGGGTCCGATTGGAGAAATCTCCGATCGCGGGTGTTAGAGGCGGGTGTCAGCTATAACATATAGCCGACACCCGCAGCTTCTGGCCCCGGCTCCGTTCAGGAGCCGGGGCCAGAAGCTTGACGTAATAGTACTGCATTTTGCGGGAACGCACCTCCCGCGATGCAGTACTATTACGTCAAATGTCGGGAAGGGGTTAATAGAACATTGTGTCTGCTAATTGTGTAAGAAGGCTAATGGATAAGAAAAACCCTTAAAAGTCCTTGTTCAAGCACGTTAGCACAGCTGAAAATAGTTTGGCTAATTAGAGAAGATATAAAACCGACCATTCTTTGAGCTGGTAGAGACTCTGGAGCATCATATTTGTTTGTTCTATGTAACTCTCACAATGGCCAGAAAAGAAGAACTTTCATGTGAAACTCAACAGTCTATTCTTGTTCTTAGAAATGAAGGCCATTCACTGCGACAAATTGCCAAGAAACTGAAGATTTTCTAAAATGGTGTGTACTACCTCCTTCAGAGGAAAACACAAAGATAAGTGGGAGGCCCAGCTACACAACTAAGCAACAAGACAAGTACATTAGTATGAGAGACTGACTCCTCACATGTCTTTAACTGGCAGCTTCATTAAATAGCACCCGCAAAATGCCAGTGTCAACCTCTACAGTGAAGAGGTGACTCCAGGATGCTCCAAACAGTATACACGAGGTATGGTCAGCTCACCTGGGACGTGGTCGACAAAAGGAAAAGCGATCCCGGGCTCGGCTACCTCCAGCTTCCGTGGAGCAATCAATGCAAGTCCAAGAACACCGGCTCAAGGGAAATACGCTCAACTCCAATAGTTGCGGTACAAAAATATTTTAAATTCTTTATTGTAATCCTTTGGAATATCATACAAAAGATAAAAACATGGGCACAGATGGTAGAGAGTCAAAAAATATAAGCCTACGCGTTTCGGATGAAGGCTACATCCTTATTCATGGCTGCATTCAGCCTTCATGTAGCCTTCATCCGAAACGCGTAGGCTTATATTTTTTGACTCTCTGCCATCTGTGCCCATGTTTTTATCTTTTGTATGATATTCCAAAGGATTACAATAAAGAATTTAAAATATTTTTGTACCGTAACTATTGGAGTTGAGCGTATTTCCCTTGAGCCGGTGTTCTTGGACTCCAGGATGCTGGTCTTCAGGGCAGAGTGGAAATAATTTAACAATGATGAAACTGGTTTATAATCCAAACTTATACTTTGTAGATACTGCTTCTTATCGGAATATTTTAAATATAACTTTTATTCTACATATAGTAAAATGTATGTGGGTATATTCCCTAAATGTCTAATATTAAAATACAGGCCTCCAGAGTTTTGGGATCCACTCTTTGTCTGAATTATCTTCTATATTAGCATTCGTACATCATATTCTTCAGTATGCGGCAATCTTACTGTTACTATTACTCCAATCATGACGTGTTGGGAGTGGTCCCAGACTGGAACGAATGATGATTGGGAGTTTGTATGCTAACCCCCCCTCCCCCCCAACAAATGGGTGGGTCTAAAAAGTTAAATAGTTAAAAGGCGCTTTCAAGCCTTGCGCCTTGAGCCAGAGGAGTCAGACATGTCAGCTAGTCAGTGAGTTAGAGACAGAATGCCAATAATTTAGTCAAACTAGCTCAATAGGGCAATGGTGTTGAAACTAAGTAAACATCTATAGGCGTGATTGTAGGCACCCTAGCTAACACTGGCTTATGATACTTACCAATGATGCGTCCTGATTTATAAAAAAAAAAGACAGGGTGAAACCTGTTAGATGTGAATTGGTGCTGATGTGTAAGAGCCTGTGTATGAATCACATGTGTGAGCTAAATGTGATCTAGCTTCATTGACATGCTAGAGAGGGGACACATACAGTAACTGCAGGGATAAATGTATCCTAAATTTGGTGAAAGCTAAAGTGAACGAAAACAGTCAGCCTTTCAATATATCAGTCCAAAGATATAGGTACCCAAATAAAAGTCTAGGATTATCACATAGACCATCACATTGAAGCAATATTGGCAAGCAGGTAATAGTCACCGATATAGGAGGTAATTTAAACGAAGAGTGGACCCCCCCAATCTCTGGAAGTGTGTATTTTAATATTAGATATTTGGGGAGCAAAACCCACATGCATTTTACTGTATGTGCAATAAAAGTTGTGCAACATCCCCCACCGGGGCCTAGCCTTTTCTCGGGGCATGGAGTCAGCCGGGGCCCGCAGTACCTGAGTGGCTGGCGGTTGCGGCCTACGCACGCTAGTGTCACGTGCTTGGTATGGGGAACCGGAGGGCTGTCCTACAGCCTGGCAGGTCTCCAGCAGGGTGGTGTTGGCAAGAAATGATGAGGGAGAGGCTTCTATAGCGGTTCTCCCTGGGGCAACCCTTTGGTGTCTAGAGTATAAATCTCTGTGTGATGTGATGATAGTAGTTGTAGTAGCAGGGACCAGACGGAGGCAGAGGTTGAACAAAAACAACTTACAGTTCTTTATTGGAACCGACAGGAACCGCAGCAACGTGCCTTTAAAGGACACCTGTCATCAGGTCTGTGTCACTTGTCCTGTCACTACTACCTGTTGGAGCAGCTCACAAGGATCCCATCCCAGGCTTTATCTAGTTATTTCATACATTATTCATTGTAAAATCATCTATTCTTTATCATGTAAATGAGGCTGGTCACATGGTCAGAGGCAGTGATGTCACCCCTGTTCACCCTCCCCTCTCCTTCCCCTGCTCATGTCTGTGTGTAATGTATAGTAAAGCATGGCTAGTGTGAGTGCTGCATCTGCTGACATGCTGCATCCTCCTAATACACGTGTGAGAGACACAGACATGAGCTACACATGAATCTGACATGTTCTGCTGTAACATGGCTGCATGGGGCTGCTGTATCTCTCCTATACACACACACAGGCTGCAGGGGGCGTGGCCACCAGCACCAGGAAGCACATAATTATACAGCCTCACATCATTATACAGGCTGTCAGTCAAGCACTGGGGGTGTGGCTGTGCCTCCCACTCATGAATAGAGTGGACAGCTTGAATATGCTAATGCTTCATTGGACATTTCACAGGTCATTTGCATACAGCTTTAGGACCTCATTGCTTAGGTTTACAGGCATGTAGAGGGACAATGAAGGGATAGAAGCAATGCTCTCTAATGGCAGTTTATGAAAATATATTTAATTTAGGGGGTTATTTTGCATGACGGGTTCTCTTTAACAGAGTAGTGGATTGCTGAGATGCAGTTGGATGGAGCCACAGGATGTAGAGCGCCAGCCTGGATGCAGAGGGCAGGCTGGGAGGTAGCTGTGTCCTGGAAGGATGCTTCAGCTTGTCCTTGGTTGTTTCAGGTATCACCCTTAAAGGTAGGATGATACCCCTTTCCTCACTAACTCTTAGCTATTAGCTCCACTCTTCAGGCAGGGGCTAGGCTCTTCCTGCTCTGGTCTGGTATGCTAGCTGTATAGAGTTTAGACTGGAGTTATTCCAGTTTGCTTCTGCAGACTCCTAGGTCTGACTGCTTTCTACAAGTGTCCTGCAGACCTCCTGGTCTGACTGGAACTACTCTAGAACATTCCTGGCCAGGGTTTTAGTTACTCCCCAATGGTCAGGTGGTGGCTGCTCCTCCAATTACATCTCAGCTTACAGAAAACAGAGTGTAATACATGTGATTGAATGACACATATGACATCACACAAAACACTTAACTCCTGCCTTACCCGGCAGGATCTACCACTGCAATGTTCCCCTGTGTCCTATAAGGATTATGTAGTGTGATGTAGTGACATGCTGTGGGGCTGACTAGACCCAACACAGGCTGTAAGCTACATGGTGGGACGTATTCGCAACCACCCCTCTGCCTTGCATCGGCGAGGGTGTTGCATACCCCCGGGGCAATTGAAAGAGCCGACCTCAGCTCGACTACAGATGGTTTAGGGCGCAGAGGTAGATAAGGGCACTTCTGTGAAGTGCAGGCTACATGATCTGTAGGGACAAACCGCCCATGGTCCTGGAGACAGGCACCTGGGTTGGTGTCGGACTAAGACAAAGACATGTAAATGCGAAGTATGACAGTTGGTCGCTAACGCCATTAAACCGAACTGTACAGTAGGAAAGGTGTGGTGTCATGTACTGTAATCCACTCCTTGCACCAAGGCCTGTATATTTGTTATGTAAACACTTCTTCCCTGGCGACAAATATATAGTGTGTGTATATGCATTACATTGGCATATGTGACACAATTAAACATTATACAAATGTATAAGTACCTGCCGACTGACATTCTTACCCTTGTATGAGTGGCATCCAGGTGCTATCTCTGTAACACCCCCAGTCCCCTAAGGACCCGCAGTTTACGGACTACCCCCACGGGCAAACCTTGGTTTGAGGGATAAGATAGCGGTTAGGTTTTTATATATAGACGGTCCGACACAGCTACACTACAATCTGCAAAGCCTATAAAAAGGTTAGTGCAAACTACTGGCATAAATTGACAGTGTGCAAACATTTGGTAAACTCACATTGGCTTAGGAGCCCAATGGGTACACATTAGAGATGAGCGAGCACTAAAATGCTCGGGTACTCGTTATTCGAGACGAACTTTATCCGATGCTCGAGTGCTCGTCTCGAATAACGAGCCCCATTGAAGTCAATGGGAGACTCTAACATTTTTCAAGGGGACCAAGGCTCTGCACAGGGAAGCTTGGCCAAACACCTGGGAACCTCAGAAAAGGATGGAAACACCACGGAAATGGACAGGAAACAGCAGGGGCAGCATGCATGGATGCCTCTGAGGCTGCTTAATCGCACCATTATGCAAAAATTATGGGCAACAGCATGGCCATGACAGAGTGACCGAATGAGGCTAGATAGCATCTAAAACATGCAATAATTGACCCCGACACTATAGGGGACGGCATGCAGAGGCAGCGGCAGCAGCGGCAGGCTAGAGAGTGTCATGGTGACATACCCTAAATGGACTCAGGCTTCACCAAAGGAGGTGGAAGCGCAGAAATGATTTCCTATGTGAACAAAAGGTTGACGGTATATTTAGTCGATAACACAGCATGGTGGCGACATAGTGACCAAGTTCCATAATGTATCTGGTGAAACACCCGAAAAATGAGCCTGACACAGCTCTTTTGATAAGGGGACGACATGTGGAGGCAGCCATGGAGACGACTTCCATGATTAAGAGCGCCAGTATGGGGCATTCATATTGCACTGCTATGATTGCAACTTCAGGTCTCCAGCATGGCGGCGACAGATGGGCCGAGTTCCACTATGTATCTGGTGAAACACCTGAAAATTCTGCCTGACACAGCTCATTTGATAAGGGGATGATGTGCTCTCGTGCTCCAGCATCTGGGGTATAGAGAGTTGAAATGAGACATTGGTGGACGCTGTGGAGGATCGTGGAGGCAAAATGGACAGGAAACAGCAGGGGCAGCATGCATGGATGCCTCTGAGGCTGCCTAATCTTGGGATGGAGCTGGCGGTCCACTGCCAGGCGAGCTTTCGCCTGTCCAAGCCCCTGTCTCTCGGTTCCTCCCCACCCAAAATGGGCCTGGGGGCCAGAAGCGTTTACTTTGAAAAAATTATAATTTTCAAAGCAGGCCGGGTCGTTTGAATATTTCACCTAGGAATAATGGAATAGCATAGTGGTTCTATTTTTAATTGATTTTACGGAAATGGTTCCATGATTAAGAGCGACAGTATGGGGCATCCATATTGCACTGCTATGATTGCAACTTCAGGTCTCCAGCATGGCGGCGACAGATGGACCGCGTTCCACTATGTATCTGGTGAAACACCTGAAAATTCTGCCTGACACAGCTCGTTTGATAAGGGGACGATGTATGGAGGCAGTGAACTAGTAGTAGATTAAAGGTGCTGCAGTTAAAACTATGTTAGTTGGATCTTGAGATGGAGCTGGCGCTCTGCTGCCAGGCGAGCTTTCACCAATCCAAGCCCCTGTCTCTAGGCTACTCCCCAAACAGCACTTCTAAGAACCTTTTGTATAAGATCAAATGTAGTAGCGTTCTTATAAGTTTAGGATATTGCGGGTGAGGGGAATGTAAACAGATGCGCAAGAAGCGCTGAAATAATATTGGTAAATGATAAAAGTTTGCCTGTATATTTTGTGGATTACACGGCAGGGTGGCGACAAAGTTAACAAGTTTGATGTGGAAGCCATGAAAACAACCCAAAATTCTGCCTGACACAGTTCGTTTGATAAAGAGACCATGTATGGAGGCAGCTATATGGACGACTTTTGGAGGCAGCTATGGCGATGACGTGTGGAGGTAGCAATGGAGAAAACGTGTGGAGCTAGCTAAAAAGCCGACATGTGGAGGCTGCTATGGAGACAATTTAATTTGGATAGTGCCTGTATGTGGCAGTCCAAAAAAGTTTTCAAACCAGAGGAGCAGGTAGGTGGTCCTCCAGAAAAATTAAATAGATTTAGTGCCTGTATGTGGCACTCCCAAAAATTGCTTAAAACAGAGGACCGGGTAGGTGGCCCTCCAGAAAAATTAAATACATAGAGTACTATAGCTAGAGCCAGTTGGCCCTGGCAAAAAATAGCCAGTTTCCTATGCTTTAGTGTACAAAGAGGAGGAGAAGGAGGACAATGAGGAGGAGGAGTGCATACATTATTCAGGTTGAGCTTCTTTCACCTGGTGGAGATTGAAAATCCTGAGAAATCCAGGCGTTATTCATCTTGATAAGCGTCATCCTGTCAGCGCTGTCAGTTGACAGGCGTGTACGTTTATCGATGTTGATGCCACCAGCTGCACTGAAAACCCGCTCGGACAACACGCTAGCGGCAGAGCAGGAAAGAACCTCCAAGGCGTACAGCGCCAGTTCATGCCACATGTCCAGCTTTGAAACCCAGTAGTTGTAGTGAGCTGTGTGATCATTTAGGACGATGGTATGGTCAGCTACGTACTCCCTCACCATCTTTCTGTAAAGATCAGCCCTACTCTGCCGAGACTGGGGACAGGTGACAGTGTCTTGCTGGGGTGACATAAAACTGGCAAAGGCCTTGTAAAGCGTACCCCTACCAGTGCTGGACAAGCTGCCTGCTCGCCTACTCTCCCTCGCTACTTGTCCCGCAGAAGTACGCCCTCTGCCGCTAGCGCTGTCAGAAGGGAAATACTGTTTCAGCTTGTGCACCAGGGCCTGCTGGTATTCATGCATTCTCACACTCCTTTCCTCTCCAGGGATGAGAGTGGAAAGATTTTGCTTGTACCGTGGGTCCAGGAGAGTGAATACCCAGTAATCGGTGCTGGAATAAATTCTTTGAACGCGAGGGTCACGGGATAGGCAGCCTAGCATGAAATCTGCCATATGCGCCAGAGTCCCAACGCGCAAAAATTCACTCCCCTTACTGGCCTGACTGCCCATTTCCTCCTCCTCCAACTCCTCTTCTTCTGCCCATACACGCTGAACAGTGAAGGACTGAACAATGGTCCCCTCTTCTGTCTCGCCAACATTCTCCTCCTCTTCCTCCTCATCCTCCTCCACCTCCTCCGATATGCGCTGAGAAACAGACCTAAGGGTGCTTTGGCTATCAACAAGGGAATCTTCTTCCCCTGTCTCTTGTGACGAGCGCAAAGCTTCCGACTTCATGCTGACCAGAGAGTTTTTCAACAGGCCAAGCAGCGGGATGGTGAGGCTGATGATGGCGGCATCGCCACTGACCATCTGTGTTGACTCCTCAAAGTTACTCAGCACCTGACAGATATCAGACATCCACGTCCACTCCTCATTGTAGACTTGAGGAAGCTGACTGACCTGACTACGAGTTCTGGTGGAAGTTGACATCTGGCAGTCTACAATCGCTCTGCGCTGCTGGTAAACTCTGGATAACATGGTTAATGTTGAATTCCACCTCGTGGGCACGTCGCACAACAGTCGGTGAGCGGGCAGTTGGAGGCGGCGCTGCGCTGCCCTGAGAGTGGCAGCATCTGGGCTGGACTTCCTGAAATGCGCACAGATGCGGCGCACCTTCGTGAGCAAATCAGACAGATTGGGGTATGTCTTGAGGAAACGCTGAACTATGAGATTTAACACATGGGCCAGGCATGGCACATGTGTCAGTCTGCCGAGTTGCAGAGCCGCCACCAGGTTACGGCCGTTGTCACACACAACCATGCCTGGCTTCAGGTTCAGCGGTGCCAGCCACAGATCAGTCTGCGCCATGATGTCCTGTAATAGCTCTTGGGCGGTGTGCCTTTAATCGCCTAGGCTCAGCAGTTTGAGCACCGCCTGCTGTCGCTTAGCGACGGCACTGCTGCTGTGCCTAGAGCTACCGACTGATGGCGCCATGCCCACGGATGGTCATTCGGAGGAGGAGGTGGAGGAGGGGTGGGAGGAGGAGGAGGCATAGTAGGCCTTTGAGACCTGGACCGAGGTAGGCCCCGCAATCCTCAGCGTCGGCAGTATATGACCAGCCCCAGGGTCAGACTCGGTCCCAGCCTCGGTCCCAGCCTCCACCAAGTTAGTCAGCGATATATAGTGGCTCTGCCCGGCAGCACTCGTCCACGTGTCCGTGGTGAGGTGGACCTTGTCAGAAACGGCGTTGGTCAGGGCACGGATGATGTTCTCTGACACGTGCTTGTGCAGGGCTGGGATGGCACATCGGGAAAAGTAGTGGCGGCTGGGGACCGAATACCGAGGGGCGGCCGCCGCCATGAGGTTTCGAAAGGCCTCGGTCTCTACCAGCCTATAGGGCAGCATCTCCAGGCTAAGCAACTTGGAGATGTGGACGTTGAGGGTTTGGGCGTGTGGGTGGGTTGCGCTATACTACCTTTTGCGCTCCAGCGTCTGGGGTATGGAGAGCTGAACGCTGGTGGATGCTGTGGAGGATCGTGGAGGCGAAGATGAGGTTTTTGCACGGGAGGTGTTTGGGCCGTGGTCCTGGGCAGGGGGCTGACTAGCAGATGACACAGGGGAAGGAGCAGTGGTGTGCCCGGCCGGAGGTGAACGGGCTTGGTGCCATTGAGTGGGGTGTTTAGCATTCATATGCCTGCGCATACTGGTGGTAGTTAAGCTAGTAGTGGTGGAACCCCTGCTGATCCTGGTTTGGCAAAGGTTGCACACCACAGTCCGTCGGTCATCCGGTGTTTCTTTAAAGAACCTCTAGACTTCTGAAAATCTAGCCCTCGCCACGGGAGCTTGACTACGGGCAACATTTGGCGCTGATGCACCAGCTCTGGCCCTGCCTCTCCGTCTGGCCCCACCACTGCCTCTTCCAACCTGTTCTGCTATAGGACTCGCCTCCGTCTCAGAAGCACTGTGTTCACCCGGCCTATCAACCCAGCTTGGGTCTGTCACCTCATCATCCTCCGATCCCTCAGTCTGCTCCCCCCTCGGACTTCCTGCCCTGACAACAACTTCACCACTGTCTGACAACCGTGTCTCCTCATCGTCCGACACCTCTTTACACACTTCTTCCACTACGTCAATAATGTCATCATCACCCACAGACTGCGACTGGTGGAAAACCTGGGCATCGGAAAATTGCTCAGCAGCAACCGGACAAGTGGTTTGTGACTGTGGGAAGGGTCCAGAAAACAGTTCCTCAGAGTATGCCGGTTCAAATGCCAAATTTTGCTGGGAGGGGGCAGACTGGGGGGAAGGAGGCTGAGGTGGAGGAGCCGGAGGAGTGCTGATTTCGGTGACATGGGTGGACTGCGTGGAAGACTGACTGGTGGACAAATGGCTAGAAGCATTGTCCGCAATCCACGACATCACCTCTTCGCACTGTTCTGGCCTCAACAGTGCTCTACCACGAGTCCCAGTAACTTGAGACATGATGAACCTAGGGAGTGTAGCTCTTCGGCGTTCCTCTGCTCCCTCATCAGCAGGTGGTGTCTCACCCCGCCCAGGACCACGGCCTCTGACCCCTGCAGTAGTTGGACGCCCACGTCCACGCCCTCGTCCTCTACCCCTAGCCCTCGGGTTAAACATTTTCCAAATTAAAGTGTAAACTTTTATTTATTTATTTTTTTGTGTTTATTTGTTTTTATTTTTATTTTTTTTTAACAAAACGATGCTATCCTATTGCTATGGCTAGTTTCTAACCTACACTGACAGCACACAACTGGATTTTGTGCTGTGCCTGATGAGTTTGAGCTATAAAATGAAATAAAGATAAAAAAAAAAAAAAATTCAGCAGACTCTGCCTAATTCTAATCAAACCCCTAATAAATTGTCCCACTTCGGTGTTTGAGGTGGCTATGCGTGTCACTAAGAGCTAAACACAACGGTCGCAGGTCTCCCAGCAAATTCCTCACAATATGGTACTAGCTGCACTACTAATGCCAAAAGCCCAGCCACAAGCAAACAAAAAAAAGGAAAATATAACGCTATTGTAGGCCTAAGTAAGCTGTTGGGGTTCTCCTATGGCTATTTTGTAGCCGACACTGAAAGCACACTGCTTTGCAAGATGAGTTTGAGCTTTAAAATGAAATAAAGGTAAAAAAAAAAAAAAAAAAAATCAGCAGACTCTGCCTAATTCTAATCAAACCCCGAATAAATTGTCCCACTTTGGTGTTTTAGGTGGATATGTGTGTCACTAAGAGCTAAACACAAGGGTAGCTAGTCCCCCTGCAAATTCCTCACAATATGGTACTAGCTGCACTACTAGTGCCAGCAAGCCCAGCCACAAGCAAATAAAAAAAAAAAGTATAACATTATTGTAGCCCTAAGAAGGGCTGTTGGGTTCTTGTAGAATCACTCCTGCCTAACACTATTCTAATAGAACAGCCTAACGCTTTCCCTGACCAGCAGCAGCTCTCTCCCTAGCGGTATCCAGACACAGAATGATCCGAGCAGCGCGGGCAGGGGCTAGTCTATTCCAGGGTCACCTGATCTGGCCAGCCAACCACTGCTATCGACGTGTAAGGGTACCACGTCATGCTGGGTGGAGTGCAGAGTCTCCTGGCTTGTGATTGGCTCTGTTTCTGGCCGCCAAAAAGCAAAACGGCGGGAGATGCCATTTTCTCGAGCGGGCGAAGTATTCGTCCGAGCAACGAGCAGTTTCGAGTACGCTAATGCTCGAACGAGCATCAAGCTCGGACGAGTATGTTCGCTCATCTCTAGTACACATCTTAAACGTTACAAACGTTACATAGGTAGGCTACTCAGGGTAGCAGAATAAAATGTCTCTTTACCTGAAAAGGAAAAGGCATAAAAGTGCAGGCATAAAGTCCATACATAAAAAGGAAGGCATTAAGTGCAATATAAGAAGTCAATAGCAACTTTTCCCTTGTAGTATCTGGCGAAAGTCTCACAGAAGGCCTTTAATGGCAAAGGCCATCTTCTGGGTACAGCCCTTGATGTGGGGAAAAGTGCAATAAAGGAATAAAGGGTCTCCTCTATGTGTAGAGGGACAGAGTCATTTGTAGGAATCTCTGCTGTGGCAGAGGAAGGGGTGCTATCATAGCACATGACAGTAGGCAGCACAAGATATGTCTCTTGACTGAGATAAATAAGGGTGAGAGTCTCAGGACAGTCTCTGGCTCTATAGGGTAGGTTGGTATTCAGCCCAACTGGGATAGCATAAATAATATTTACAATAGGCACAGTACCTGAAGAGGGCTACAGCCCATCAGGGGTTAATCAGACGCATCGCTGGTTTCAGCAGGGACAGGATCCAAAGTCAGCAGGGAATCCTCAGCGGAAGTAGGAGCCGGCTGGGGACACCCGGTGGCAGTTGTAGGTACTGCAGGCGCAGCAGCATCCTCCTGACATTCAGGTGGAGGGGCGCTGTCGCCCGGGGTGTCGGCTGTTCCAGCCGGGGGCTCAACAGAGCCAGGGACCACGGAGGGGTCCAGAAATAGGTAAATGGGATCCTGCAGCAGCGCCGCGGCTCCCTCCAGCTCCGATTCTTCTGGGGCCGTCACCCCACTGGTAACCGGCAGGTGGAGATGAGGGTCTTGTTGGAGCCTCCGGATAAGGCTCGCCAACCGGGATATCCTCTCCCACGGAGGAACTGTGGGATCTGGCAACACTCCCTGCAGGGGAGATGGTGGGGGTGGCGCCCTGGATCATGCCCGGCCCATGGATAGAAATGGGTCCTGTATTCACGATCACCGTGGATGGAGCATTCACATGGGTCACCGCCCGGGGACTCGCAGCCGAGGAAGAAGAGGTGTTCGGAGACTCCGGCCATTCGTCATCCTCGTACAGCTCATCACATGATGGGTAGCGGTCCTCATCAGAGTCCGGGATCCGGATCACGCCAGCTGCCCACGGCCCTCGAGGTCCCTCCTGCATGGAAAACTCGATGTACTCTCCCGGTCTCAGATTATGGAGTCTCTCCGGCAAATCAGGGCTTTTGACGGACCGGTGGGGAATAAATACCTCCCGTCCGGTATAATCTTGAGTGGCAAAGCAATAGCCACGCTGCCGGTCAAAGTACCGGACCATGCCGGTGGTGCGGTTCTGCTTCACCCAGGCTCCCTCTTTAGATCGGCCGGCCATGTAGCGCTGGGCCTCCTTTTCCTGGCGGAGGGCCTCACCTCGGCCTCGAGGCTGCGGAGGTGCCGGTGCTGGAGTAGGTCTCTCCGGTGCAGGTTCTGGTCTCGCAGATGGTCGGGCAGGTGGCGGAACTGGAGCCGGAGCAGCCGGAGGGTCAGGAACCACAACAGCAGGTCTGGCAGGCTGGTCGGCAGGAGCAGTAGGCCCAGGTGCTGGCTCGACAGGAGTCGGGGCCTCCCCCCGTGGCGCCTCCACGTGGGCCCGCGGTACCAGCATGGTAGCCGGGAGAGGCACTAGGAACCGCCCGGGTGGTACTTGGCGCTCCGTCACCTTCTGGAGGTACATCCTCGTGACGAAGGCTCGGGTCAGTCCTCGATGCAGCCGGTGCCCAGCGAAGGGCCTCCGGACCGGCTGAGCAGAGACCACAATCATGGTCTCAAGAACTTCCAGGAACTCCGGTTGTTCCACGGAGGGGAATGGTCGAGGACCCCACATGGTGTTGACCTCACTGCACAAGATCCACACGAGTTCTGGCGTTTCGTGGAGGCGGGGCAAGAAGTCCGCTTCGTGCCAGAGGGAGGAGTCCAAGTCCTTCCCGCCAAGAGCTGTGACGGGCTCTATTTTTTCCTGCGCCACAGGAGGCGGGGTTCGCGCCATTCGCGCGTGGGTGGAGCTTGGTGTGTCATCTGGGTTTCCCACCAGTGAAGGTTTTGGCGGGCTGGAATTACTTGCTGCGCCACAGCTTCGTGAGGTAAAACTCTTCAGGCGCGGCAGCGCCGGATGTAGCAGAGCTGACAAAGTTCTTTGCAGGGGTTAACCTCTTGAGTGCTGGAGCGGTGCTCGAAAGCACGTGGCAGCAGTAATACAGAAACACACAATCACTTGGGGCCTAAACCCGAATGGCAGCAGGGTTAGGTAGCACAGTCTTTTCAATAAAGGATAGTCTTTAGTGCCAGAATAAGGCACAGAAGTATAAATCCTGTTCATGACGCCACTTGCAACATCCCCCACCGGGGCCTAGCCTTTTCTTAGGGCCTGGAGTCAGCCGGGGCCCGCAGTACCTGAGTGGCTGGCGGTTGCGGCCTACGCACGCTAGTGTCACGGTGCTTGGTATGGGGAACCGGAGGGCTGTCCTACAGCCTGGCAGGTCTCCAGCAGGGTGGTGTTGGCAAGAAATGATGAGGGAGAGGCTGCTATAGCGGTTCTCCCTGGGGCAACCCTTTGGTGTCTAGAGTATAAGTCTCTGTGTGATGGACAGGGTGCCTGTGATGATGGTAGTTGTAGTAGCAGGAACCAGACGAAGGCAGAGGTTGAACAAAAACAACTTACAGTTCTTTATTGGAACCGACAGGAACCGCAGCAACGTGCCTTTAACAGAGTAGTGGATTGCTGAGATGCAGTTGGAGGGAGCCACAGGATGTAGCGCGCCAGCCTGGATGCAGAGGGCAGGCTGGGAGGTAGCTGTGTCCTGGAAGGATGCTTCAGCTTGTCCTGGGTTGCTTCAGGTATCACCCTTAAAGGTAGGATGATACCCCTTTCCTCACTAACTCTTAGCTATTAGCCCCACTCTTCAGGCAGGGGCTAGGCTCTTCCTGCTCTGGTCTGGTATGCTAGCTGTATAGAGTTTAGACTGGAGTTATTCCAGTTTGCTTCTGCAGACTCCTAGGTCTGACTGCTTTCTACAAGTGTCCTGCAGACCTTCTGGTCTGACTGGAACTACTCTAGAACATTCCTGGCCAGGGGTTTTGTTACTCCCCACTGGTCAGGTGGTGGCTGCTCCTCCAATTACATCTCAGCTTACAGAAAACAGAGTGTAATACATGTGATTGGATGACACATATGACATCACACAAAACACTTAACTCCTGCCTTACCAGGCAGGATCTACCACTGCAATGTTCCCCTGTGTCCTATAAGGACTATGTAGTGTGATGTAGTGACATGCTGTGGGGCAGGCTAGACCAAACACAGGCAGCAAGCTACATGGTGGGACGTATTCGCAACCACTCCTCTGCCTTGCATCGTCGAGGGTGTTGCAGTTGTATTTTAAATATTCCACTAAAAGGCAGTATTGGCAAAGAAAAAGCCATATCGGAGACCCGCAAATAAAAGTAAAATATTAACCCCTTTCTGCACCTTGACATGATACTACGTCATAAGATGCAGATTGTTCCCGCACCTTGACGTAGTATCACTTAATGACAATCACCCGGGCTAAGAAGCTGAGCCTGTGCGATCGCCGCGGGATCCCGGAAGTACGCGGTAGCGGTGATCCCGCAGTAACAGCCGGGATTGTGACTGTCGTGATCCCGGCTGTTTAACCCTATAGACGCCGCGGTCATTGTGACCGCAGCGTCTATAGTGAATCGCCAAGACGATCGGCACCCTCCTTGCATGTCACGGAGGTGGCGATCGTTGCCATGGCAACCCTGAAGCCCGATAAGGACCCCAGTGTTGCCTTCACTAGAAGCCTGTTAGGATCGTGCTTAAAGCACGATCTAACAGTGCTGATGTCAGCCTATGCAGAATGCATAGGCTGACTTTGTAATATGCTGCAATACATTAGTATTGCAGAATATTACAATGAACAAGTGATCAAATGATCACTTGTTCATGTCCCACCCTGGGACAAAATAAAAAGTAAAAAAAAAGTGCAATTAAAAAAAATTATTAAAAAAGAATAAAAGTCCCTTGAAGTCCCATTCCATGCAATAATCCAATAAAACATTAAAAAGTGAAAAAAACATTATATTGGGCATCACAACGTCCGTTACAACCCGCACAATAAAATAAAATTGTCACTGAACCGGTATGGTGAACGGCGTAAAAAAACACAAAAAAACCTGCAAAAATTATGAAATTTTCACATCTGACCTCATAAAAAGCGCATCAAAAGTAATCAAAAAGTAACATTTATCCCAACATGATACCACGAAAAAGTTCAGCTTGTCCCGCAAAAAATAAGCTCTAAACTAGCTCTGCAAGCAAAAAAATATAAATGTTCTGCCCATTGTTACACGGCGATACAAAAACAAGCAAATTTCTCACAAAATGAGTTCTATATTCTGCAAAACAAGTTAACCATAAAAAAGCCATATAAATGGGGTATCGCCGTAATCGTGATTACCCACAGATTAAGGATAACGCATTATTTTTATGGTACGGTGAACGTCCGGCGAAAAAAATGCTAAAAACCATAAACAAGAATTAATGATTATTTTAACCACCACCAAGAAAGAGTTAATAAAATCTGATTATTAGCTATTGAGTCCCCCGTAAATGATGTACCTGAAAAGTGGATCTCATCCACAAAAAAAATAATCTCCCATATGTCCAAATACAAAAAATAAACATTTTATAGAGTGTAAAATGTGACGTTGCAGATCTGCTCTGAATGGCGCAGCTTCCCTTCTATGCCCGGCCATGTCCCATACAGATATTGGGCATCCTCATACTCGGGAGAAATTGGGTATCAAGCTTTGTGGAGTTTTTCGTCGTTTAATACTTTGTAACAGTTTAAATTTTGGCCAAAATTAATATATTGTCTAACAAAAATAACAGCTTGTAAATTACACCTCCATATTGTTTTAACCCATGGGAAGCATCTAAAGGGTTAACACATTTCTTAAAGTTGATTTTTTTCACATTGAGGGGTGTAGTTTGCTGCTGTTTAGGCCTCTGAAAGTCAGTTAAAGCTGAGCAGGTGCACCCAAAATTTGCACCCAAAATTCTAAACCTCCAAGCAACCTAGAAAAGAGAGAGGATGCATAAAACCATATGCCAATATAAAGCAGACATTTCGGAAATGTTAGTTAAAAAAGTTACTTGGGTGCTATGACTATCTGCCTGAAAAGCAGAAAATTTTGAACTTTGAAAATGAATAATTTTAAGAAATTTTTGCCAAATTTCAATTTTTTTCATAACTAAACACAAAAGATATCATAAAAATTTTCTATTACTTTGAAGTACAATGTGTGACGGTAAAACAATCTCAAAATCCCCTGGTTAAAGGGAACCTACCACCCTGATTCTACCTATAAAGGTAGAAGGGGTGGTAGGTGGATGAATGGGACGTGAGGGTAGCCCTTTTTTGGGCTAATCCTCACGTCCCGGGTGTCTTTTAGAAAACTTTATTGCAGCTATATGCTAATTTTTTTATGCGGCTACTGGGGCGTGGAGTAGCCGGACATGAGGCTACTAGTCGCGGCTACTCCACGCCCCAGTAGCCGCGTTTCTCCGCCTACCAGGTAATCTTCGGCATGCGCAGAAGCCGTGGGACTCGGCGAGGGCGCACAGCTACCAGGAGCTGCGTGCCGAAGATTACCTGGTAGGCGGAGGAATGTGGCTACTGGGGCGTGGAGTAGCCACGACTAGTAGCCTCATGTCCAGCTACTCCACGCCCCAGTAGCCGCATAAAAAAACTAACATATAGCTGCAATAAAGTTTTCTAAAAGACATTCGGGACGTTAGGATTAGCCCAAAAAATATGTTTTAGCACAATATTTTTTTCACTTTTCATGGAAAATGCAAAAACTAGTTTGCTACACAATTTCTTATGAAAATGTCCCGTTGTCGCAATGTACTTTTTACATTTCTGGGGGTTTTTTGAGTGCTGGACGGATCTCAGGTGTTGATCACTTAACTCCTTAGTGACACAGCCTGAAAAGCTCTACTGACCTGGCATTTTTTGCGTTTGCCTATAAGCCATTAGCCTATATCAACCAGCTGCTGTGATCTGAGCGATCAGCCTGGTTGGGGTCATGTATCCATGATGACTCGCTACCATTCACCTCGCCTTGAGGGACCTAATCTCATTACTTGAACTTATCCCGGTAAAAGGTGGTGGCCTATATCTCTATAGGATCAGATAGGGATCAGTAGTTTGGTCTCCGCACGGGATACCCAGCAGGTGACCCTGTACTCTGATCAACCCATTTGTACACCGTAAGGGCTCTATATACAACTTAGGAGCCCTTATTGGTCTTATTCAAGCATTTCCACCACTGTCCCTCTGATGAATCCAGCCAAGGAAGAAACGCGTTGGGAGGGGGCAGGTGGGGTGTATAGTGCAGGGCAGAAATTGTGGTAGTGCCCTTGTAAGGGTGGGAGCGCTACAACTGGGGGCTAGGGCAAGTGTTAGGTGTCTTTCATATCCTTACACCTTGCTTTGCAACATACAGGTACCTCCTAAAGAATTGTTTGTATCCTCATGTACCGAATACCAAAGACATTAAGCTACAGTAATGTCGTGATTGTGAGCCTTGTTGTTACTACACGTTGAGACTGGTAAGACTATAACTTTTGTTTACCTGTCGTACATATGCCATCATCTAGACACCTGTGGCAACATATCTCTAGGTGGTCATATGTAGTATTTTTTACTGTGACTAAAATAGTTCTTCACTACAGGGCACGGTACGTTGTGTATTATCCCTTCAGTGGTATCATTCATACGTGTTTTGATACTTGTATTGATATTTTGTACAGATACGTCCGTCTGCACTTACATTCCGGGTGTGTTACTGTTATTTTTAATGCATATGTATTCAAATTTATTATTTAGTTTTTAGTTTACTGCTATGCTGAGAATTTATACAAATTGAGTGAGCCAAAGGGCATATTCCCCAGTTCAAGTTGCAATTATCTTTTGAAGGTCTCTAAAATGAATTTATAAACAAATCACCACCGAGTGACCCCATTTTGGAAACTATAACCTCAAAGAATCCCTGATGCCAAAATTTTTTCCCTGGATTCTGGCATTTCAGTGCCCAATGTTTTGGACAAAGATTATGTCCCTGGTGAACAATTTAAAGTGTGCAAAACTTATGGAAGATAAAATCCATGTTAAATTCCTTTAAGAATTACTGTAGTTACCAAAATGGGGTCAGCTCTTAGAGGGTTCCATTATTTGGGAACATCAGTGGCTCTTCAAAAGTGGAATGCCCCCCCCCCCCCAAAAAAAATCTACATTAAATAATGCGTATTCCCTTCTGTGCCCTGCTGTGTGTCTAAAAAGCAGTCCACGTCCACGTACAAGATATGAAGTACGCTATCCTAAGTACCACACTGTCATCTATGTGGTTATAAAAAGCTAGTAGGGCACACAGCAGGGTGAAGACGGCAACAAATACAATTTGACTTTTGAAAAACATATTTAGTTTTGTTTTTTGAAGCCATTCTGCCAAATGGTGGTTTTTAGGGTTTGATTTTTAGCATTTAGCATTTATTCTGGCATTTATTCTGGCTGTTTACCATACCATGTGTGGGGAATTGCTCTGGTAGATGCTTTGTAGCAGTGCATGAAGCAGGGACAGAGTTAAGTCCAAAAATCAATTGTTTATTCACACTTTCTTGTCAAAACACAAATTCAGCCTTGGCTTAGGCACATACAAAATACAAAATAAACCCTGCCCGGCTGGGCACTGCCTAGTACAATAACAGCACCTAACTATACATGTACCAGGCTGCCTGGCACATGCACTTGGGCAGCAAAATATTAGGAGGCACTCAGTTACCTTTGCTGTGTGAACACGGTACAGCCTTCAGATCTCCTGGTAGTGCCTCACCTACTGCTCCTGGCCTGCAGTCTAAATCAGGCTCTAATTAGGTCTGTGACCTGCACCTGTGGGCTACACAGAAACCCAGGACTGAAGCCCGGATGGAGTAGGAGTCCCACTACCAGCCTACCCCTACTCCATAATAAGCAGGTCAAGTACGGACATTACAAAGGTGTCTATGCTAGCTAGGCCGACATAGACCAGACAGACTTCTCCTGCTTACCACATGTCTGCATTAACCCTTGGGTTACTGCAGACAAATCCAGGGCTTTTACCACATAATTTTTGTCTGCCTGTAGGACAGATAGCGGTTCTCCCAAATGACACCTCTCACTTTCTCACATATGTTATAATTTTTATATGGGTCATTACAGACAATTAGGGGCATCTAGATTGGACCCAATGGCTTCCATCACAATGTTCAAATTTTAAAACCAGTGTGGGGCCCAGTGGGGAAAAGCCTCAAAAACAGTGCAGTCATGCTTGACCAAGGTATGTAAAGGGTTACCAATTGCAATCTGGGGGACGCTGCAGGGTGCCATCTGTAACTTTTAACTGACATCTGCAGGTTATATCACAGGCTAAACTTGAGCCAATGTCATGAACTTAACACAATAGCACTGCAGGATTCTGCTAGTCACCTCCCGCCATACAGTACTATTACATCATGCGTTGAGAAGGGGTTAAGGATGTGTGGAGGAAGTCAGCACTGATTGTGGCTGTTTACCTTTTAAGTGTGACCACAAAATTAACAGTAAATGGCAGCGGACCATTTTGGATGAGATTGTTTCCCTGTGACATCATCAGGGGTGGCAATCTGTTGCTTTGAAAGAATAGGCAGGGTCTAATGCAGTATATTTTGTCACTAATTAGATACCTTCAGTTTCAACACCCTAGGTCAGTGATGGCGAATCTATGGCATGGGTGCCAGAGGTGGCACTCGGAGTCCTTTCTGTGGGCACCCAGACTGACTCCCCAGGGCAAAGTTCACTAGAAAGGACTTGAATCTTCCTGCAGTCCCAGACAACTTGAGATGCTTCTCCCAATGCTCTTTTAAGGTGACACATCTTTGTCTGATTGGAACTGCAGGAACAGTGAGAAGGTGTGAACAGGGTCAGAATATCTTTGGAGGTCCCTTGCTGGCCCCATGATTCTTCCTGTATAGAGAGACCCTGGAGAGAAGCTACAATGATGTCTGAATTTTCTCTCCTGCTTTCAGCTGTATTAGTGGCCTGAGGGGGCCAAACAATTGATGGTTGTGGAAGAACAGGGAGCAATAAGTTACTGTATAAATTGTCATGTTGGCACTTGATGGTAAGTATGTGGGTGTTGGTTGTACTTTGGGCACCCGGTCTCGAAAAGGTTCGCCATCACTGCCCTAGGTGACCTAGAAAAATACTAAAACAATTCTAAAGCTAAAAAAGTAAAAATAAAAAAAAAATTTCAGTAAAAAAGAAATATAAATTAACAAGCATAAAATTTTGATTAGGTGTCCCTGCATTCAAAACTGCCCAATCTATTAAAATATAAAAAAATTCATGTGGTAAACGCTATAAGCAAAAAAAGTCAAAATGTTTGAGTCACTGCCACACTGAAAATATTAATAAAAAGGGATTTACAGTACAACTGTTAAGTATAAAAACGTTTGCCTAACTCTGCACTAAGCAATAAGCAACTGTCTTATTTACACTAATAAGCTATCTTAAGTTGTTTAGATGCTAGTAGAGGCTTTACCTAGTCCCCCCAAGCTTTCTGGTAACCATAGGAAACTGTACAGGATGGCTGGAGAAGAGAGAAGGCTTGTTGGGAGGGTCTGTAGTAGAGGAGTACAAGAAACCAGGACCTTGGGTGATGTCACAAGCATGTGACTCATCATATTCTTCAGGTCATCCAATTACAAACATGATGCCCTGATTCATATAAATGCCCTGAGTGCTCTGGCTTCAGTGCCCTGAGCTGATGTCACAATCAGAAAGTCCACTTCAGGAAAAGCTGAAAATATTTTACAGATAACGTCATATATCTATTAGCCCTATATCTTAGTATAGGAATAAGCTAGCAGCATGATACAGTTAACGTGTTATAATAAGTTATATGTTTTGGAATAGAATGATACTGCAAATTTTAATATATTTTTAAATGCTTAAAAAAAAAACATAGCTATATAATTTTGGAAACTCCTTATTGTACTGACCCAAACAATAAAATGTATTTGGGATTCCCAAGGAAAACCATAAAACGAAATCCGTAAGACAGAAAAAGTGTTTATTTTTGTCATTGTACATCCAATTAAATTTTTTTCTGTACATTTCAAGGAATTTTGTCACTTATTAGAAAAAAATTGAAATTTCTGTAAGTTTCTTGAAAGTTGGGTAGTAGAAAAACCAAAGCGCAAAAATGTACAAAGGAAACAGCTTTAAAGGGAACCTCCCACCCCGATTCTACCTATAAAAGTAGAAGGGGTGGTAGGTGGATGGATGGGACGTGAGAATAACCCTCACGTCCCGAGTGTCTTTTACAAAACTTTATTACATGTATATGCTAATTTTTTTATGCGGCTACTGGGGTAATCCACCTACCAGGTAATCTTCGGCACGCAGCTCCTGGTAGCTGCGCGCCCTCGTCCGAGACCCCCGGCTGCTGCGCATGCGCAGTAGTTCCGGCCCCGGAGCTGCGGCCGTGCAGCCGTAGGCTGCAGAAAGCAGGGGACCCGGACGAGGGCTACTGGGGCGTGGAGTAGCCGCGACTAGTAGCCTCATGTCCGGCTACTCCACGCCCCAGTAGCCGCATAAAAAAATTAGCATATACATGTAATAAAGTTTTGTAAAAGACACCCGGGACGTAAGGATTAGCCCAAAAAAGGGCTATCCTCACGTCCCATCCATCCACCTACCACCCCTTCTACCTTTATAGGTAGAATCGGGGTGGTAGGTGCCCTTTAAGAGTTTCCTTTTGAGTACTAGATGAAAATAATGTCAAAAGCCATTATAATTTTTTTGGTATCTGCCACAAAAAACTGGAAAAGAACAGTTATTAATGTATTGCTGATTCTTAGCTTTTTCTTTCCAGAAATGTATAGTTGCATATATAGAAGCTTCCTTTTTTAACACAAGTTTTCCATTTATGTTATTCAAAAAACTATGATAGCCAAATACTTCTTGCCAGAAAGAATTCTCTCCAGTTCCGAATGAACAGTTTCAATTAGAAACACATGTGCAGAGAGTGATTCTGACTCTTGGTACAGTATAGAATAAAATAAGAGCAATGAAAAATATTATTTATTAAAACAATATAAACATTAAAGGGGTATTCCGGAATAAATATATGAATAGCTTAAATAGTTTGATTTTATGTTTTACAAAATTTATGGCCTCTCTAATGTAGGTGGAGTTATCACTAAAATGGCCACCACCGTAAACTACAAGTTCCATGATCCTTTAGTTCTCAGTAACTCCTCCTCCCTCTTATGCTCTGAGCCCAGGGATGCAACCAACCGACTACAGCCAAAAGTAGTGGTGATCACATGACCTGCCCAGGCAGGTGCAGGACACGTGATGTGGACATGTGACCAGCGGCCACTGGGTTCACCATCCCAATCTTATACACATATAAATAGGAGAGGGCATATAAAACATAACTTTTAATACTATGGTTAAAAGAAAGAAACACCAAAGTAAACCATCACAAAAAAATATAAACAAAAGGCTGACCAAAGTCAATTGGTTGGTCTCCCTGATGGATACAGTAACCATCCAAGTTTGATGCAAACACAAACAGCATTAAGTATATGAACTCCAATTTCTGATAAATACGTATTGCCAAGCTGTGAAAGAAACGGTGGATCCTTGTGCAAACACATACAGCATCAAAACTATAGACTCTGGATAGGGTAATGTATTGTCATTACAAAGGGTAGAAAGAAACAAATGTTCAGATCTCACCCATCCCGAAGTAGGAAATGACGAGGGTTGTAGATGATGGGTCTCAGGCACATCATTGTCAGGAGGAGGATGAATGCACTGCCCTTAGTACGCCCTCTACTCCACTCGCCCTAGTTTCCCAAATGTAGCTCCCGTCCTTACAAGGACGGTCCCAGGTAATCCCTCGTCATAAGATTACCCTAGTAAGCCCTATGGGTACGAATTCCAACAGCGTTCCTGACGCGTTTCCAGTGCCACAAACAGTGGAACCTTCATCAGGTGAATAATGTCAGTTTGCAGTTATGCTGCAGGGAAACCGACAGTGGTCAGAAACATGGATTAGCAATGGCCTAGTCCATTCTTGTAGCAGCCACATAGTCCAGAAACAGAGTATTTAAAGGTTTTTCAGTGGTTGGGTGACCACCCACCCAGTCCACAAGCCTCACTCTCATTGGTCAGAATATCCCTATCATATGTGGACCAATCATGACCTGTCATTGGTGGATGTAACCACCCTAAAGTGGGTATAATCAAATCTTTGTGATGGCATGATTGGGCGGTTCATGACAGTGCTGGGGCAATTGTTTACTCACCCACGTGTACCGCCACCATCTCCCTTCAGCGTGTCCTTGTGTCTGCAGGCGCGGACATTGTACTTCCGGTCCGGACGTCATGGTGGCACGTCACTTCCGGTAACCCGGAGTGACGCGTCATTAGTATACCATCGTCACGGAGACGTGAGGGTGAGTTGGAGGCGTGGTGAGGCCAAGCCTATCCATACGGTGGCCCCGATCTACAGCCTGCAGCTATTATAATGGGACTTAATGTTAACATTGGATCTCTAAGGTACAATCCTATCCACTCTTAACAATTAAATCCCTAAAGCACATAATTACCCGACTGGCATCTCCAATTAAAAATATTTGAGCCGGGGAGCACTTAAATACCAAAAATGGAACAAGGGCATACATCCAAAATTATTATTGGGGCTACCCGTTATGCATTCACAACATGGAGGACCATCATACAGTGGCCAGTGGGGTCTCATAACATAAAAGAGGAATGACACTCATCATTAAAGTGGTTATTCTGACTGGTTAGAAGCGCAGCACATTCAAACGGAGGCCACAAGAACTTTTTTAAAAAATTATATAGTCCTTATTCATACGTGGACCGTCACAGAATTCAAGAAAACGTCATGTCCCATGTAAAGGATATACATTATATCCAAAACGTCAAATAAATGGTGCAAATGATACTTTTTCATTTAGGCCTTTAGGGGATACCGTATCACACCAGAAAATCCACTTGGCCTCTCTCTGAAGAATAAGGCGATCCCAATCTCCACCTCTTGGGTTGGGTCTCACCACGTCAATGCCGATAAATCTAATACTGTTGGTATCACCCGCATGGTGTTGATTCATATGGCGTGCCACTGGAGTATCACGATTATGTGTGATATCCCCCAGATGTGCGCCAATACGTCGTCTCAACTCCTGTCTGGTCTTCCCTATATACTCAAGACCACAATCACATACCGCCCTGTAAATATCACCACAAGTGCGACAGTTTATAAACGAACGTTATGAGTAAGTTTTCCCTTCACATTCGATGTGAAATTCTTACACATTTGTATCACAAGACACGCAATGCAACCACTACATCTGTAGCTACCACTTACATTGGATGTTAGCCATGTTTCTTGTGGTGGTGCTACAAAGTGACTCTTTACCAGGTGATCCCTCAGTGATCGTCCCCTCCTGTAAGTCACCTGTGGGGTTGGGCCTATCACATCCTGTAGATCCGGGTCCATACCCAGAATGGACCAGTGTTGTTCCAAGATCCGTCTAATGAACCTAGCATCGCCACTGTACGTGGTTATCATTCTGATGGGTTCAGTGGTGGAAGGGTCTTTGCCTGCTGAGTTGAGTAAGGAAGTGCGGTCGCTATGTAATGCCATATTGCAAGCAGTTCTAAGGATCCCATCTGGAAACCCTTTTTCCAAGAATCTACCCCTGAGGTCTGCTGCCTGTTTCTTAAATTCTGATTCAGAGGAACAGTTACGCCTGAGTCTCAGGTATTGGCCCACTAGCAGCTCCCTGCGACTAATGCAGCTTCTTCTAGAGGAGGAGAAACTTGTTCTGACACGTCTAGAGGCCAAATTGAAGGAACAGATAGAAATCACAAAAATCATTTAAAGGAATGTAAGCATAAGCACATCCTTAGGGACTTGCTTGACTTTAAAGAAAACCGAGCTTATCTTGGAAGCTACCATAGGCGAGACACGGATACTGAGGGGTCATCAACGGAGGCGGAGACCTCGGACATTGAGCCCATAAAAGGTCAACCAAAAAACAAGGGTAGAGGAAGGGGTAGGGGACGTGGTCAGAGACAACCTCCCTATATCCACGGGTGACGTACAGGGTTTTTTAGAACAAAACTACCCGCTGAGGAGCAAAGGGGGGTTACACCAACTACCACAACCGACTCAACAACAGGAACCTGTGACACAACCCAGGTAGTCAACCTATCCTCTAGAACCCTTAATTCGGCCGAAATGTGTCTTCTTAGTAAAGGGTTGTCTTTTGTGCCGACCCAACGGACAGATATTTTTGAGGTGGTTAAGGACCTCAATCTCTTTGTCCGTAAACTAAAATGGCACAAAGATCTTAAACTAAGCAAAGACCTGGGCATACCAAATGATTTACTATCAGATGTCCGCCTACTGTTTAGCCTACAGGATGACAACTCCCAGACAGGTAAAGGCCCGTTTACCAATCAAAAAATTAAAAATACCCAGATGCCTCCACTGGGTGATGCGTCACCAAATGTTTTTTTTTTTGAACATGGTTAGTGAACAATTGCGCCATTATACATCTCCCAAATTCCCACTTAACTTGAATAGAGAAGAGAATGCAGCCCTTGCCCCCCTTGAGAAAGAAAAACTAATTACAATTAAGCCATCAGACAAGGGGGGGAATGTGGTAGTTATGGACACTACTGACTATAGACGGATGTGCCTGGACTTGCTTAAAAACAGGGATTTGTATGCTATATTATCTACAAATCCATTACCTATTTGGGGAACTTAAAAAGATTTGGATACTGCCAAGGACCAATAGCTGATAAGTGAAGGTGAATATAGATTTTTACTGCCCAAACACCCTAGGACAGCAACCTTCTACACGTTGCCTAAGATACATAAGGGTACACAACCACTGAAGGGAAGACCTATAGTTTCTGGTATCGATAGCCTAATACAGAACATTGGCATATATCTAGACCAGATCCTACGCAACATTGTTGTGTCCCTACCCTCCTACACGAGGGATACCCTAGATTTATTGAAAAGATTGGAGAACATCAATGTTGGCACAAACAGTTTTTTAGCGAGTATAGACGTCGAGGCCCTATACTCCTCCATTCCCCATAATTTCGGCATTCAAGCCACTTCTCATTTCCTCAAGACACGGGGTACCCAAGATCAGCCACACAATGACTTGATTCTGTGCCTCTTGGACTTCTCACTGACCCATAACTTTTTCCTTTTTGATCGCAAGATCTACCACCAGCTCAGGCATGGCCGGCGCCAGCACCCGGCTTACCCGGGCAAGTGCCGGGGCCCCAGAGGTCCCAGAGGGGCCCACGGCACCAACTGGCAACATAAGTAAACTCAATTACATCGGCATACTTGTTGCCGATGTAATTGAGATAAGCGCTGCACTCACACTGCCGGCGCGGCTGACAGGGGGCGGCACCGCAAGCGGACCCACACAAAACACAATAGCATCGGCGCGGCTGATGTATTTCTGCCGCGGAGCGTCTGATACTGTGCAGGACGCTGCCGACGTGATGACGTCACGCCGCCAGCGTCCCTGCTGCTGCACAGTAGACGCTGCTGTCACTCGGAAGATGCAGCAGATGAAGAAGATGCGAGCAGCCCTTGAGGTAAGTTAGCGTTTATTATTTTTTTTCTGGCCACTAATAATGTGTATTTTATAAATTAATGGAGCCTGTGTGTGTATGGGTGGGGGGGGGGTATATTAATTCATGTGGTGCGGGGGGTATATTAATTAATGGAGCCTGGGGGGGGGGTATATTAATTAATGGAGCCTGGGGGGATGTATATTAATTAATGGAGCCTGGGGGGGATGTATATTAATTAATGGAGCCTGGGGGGGGGTATATTAATTAATGGAGCCTGGGGGGGATGTATATTAATTAATGGAGCCTGGGGGGGATGTATATTAATTAATGGAGCCTGGGGGGGGGGGTATATTAATTAATGGAGCCTGGGGGGGATGTATATTAATTAATGGAGCCTGGGGGGGATGTATATTAATTAATGGAGCCTGGGGGGGATGTATATTAATTAATGGAGCCTGGGGGGGATGTATATTAATTAATGGAGCCTGGGGGAGATGTATATTAAGTATATTAATTAATGGAGCCTGGGGGGGTTGTATATTAATGGAGCCTGGGGGGGGATGTATATTAATTAATGGAGCCTGGGGGGCTGTATATTAACAGCGCATGGGGGGCTGTATATCAATATTGGTATCTTAAGGTTCTGCGTTTTTAATGCCACCACATGAGTTCACTGCTAAGGGGCCCAGTGAGGCGCTGTCGCCCAGGGGCCCACTGAAACCTGGAGCCGGCCCTGAGCTCAGGGGAACGGCGATGGGGTGGGCATGTGCCCCCACCTATGCCAATTTGCTCCTGGGCTGGTGGGAGGAGACTATGGTTTTTGGGGACGGTGAGGAGAATACCAGAGGCATAGAAATATGGCTTAGATACATATATGACATACTGGTTATCTGGAGTAGACCCAAAAAGGATTTTGAGGACTTTGTGGCATCACTTAACAACAACAACATTGGACTGCATTTTACGTTTGAGATACATGAAAATAGATTACCGTTTTTAGATGTCTTGATCAGCAAGGATGTCAACGGGAGGATTCATACAATGGTCTATAGGAAACCTACTGCCACCAATGCCTTACTTAGATGGGAGAGCAACCACCCCCTCCCACTGAGACGTGGCATCAATACGGGCCAATACCTGAGACTCAGGCGTAAGTGTTCCTCTGAATCAGAATTTAAGAAACAGGCAGCAGACCTCAGGGGTAGATTCTTGGAAAAAAGGGGTTGCCAGATGGGATCCTTAGAACTGCTTACAATATGGCATTACATAGCGACCGCACTTCCTTACTCAACTCAGCAGGCAAAGACCCTTCCACCACTGAACCCATCAGAATGATAACCACGTACAGTGGCGATGCTAGGTTCATTAGACGGATCTTGGAACAACACTGGTCCATTCTGGGTATGGACCCGGATCTACAGGATGTGATAGGCCCAACCCTACAGGTGACTTACAGGAGGGGACGATCACTGAGGGATCACCTGGTAAAGAGTCACTTTGTAGCACCACTACAAGAAACATGGCTAACATCCAATGTAAGTGGTAGCTACAGATGTAGTGGTTGCATTGCGTGCCCTGTAATACAAATATGTAAGAATTTCACATCGAATGTGACAGGGAAAACTTACTGAATACGTTCGTTTACAAACTGTCACACTTGTGGTGTTATTTACAGGGCGGTCTGTGATTGTGGTCTTGAGTATATAGGGAAGACCAGACAGGAGTTGAGACGACGTATTGGCGCACATCTGGGGGATATCACACATAATCGTGATACTCCAGTGGCATGCCATATGAGTCAACACCATGCGGGTGATACCAACAGTATTAGATTTATGGGCATTGACGTGGTGAGACCCAACCCATCATTTGCACCATTTATTTGACGTTTTGGATATAATGTATATCCTTTACATGGGACATGACGTTTTCTTGAATTCTGTGATGGTCCACTTATGAATAGGGACTATATAATTTTTTAACAAAGTTCTTGTGGCCTCCGTTTGTGCCGTGCTTCTAACCAGTCAGAATAACCACTTTAATGATGAGTGTCATTCCTCTTTTATGTTATGAGACCCCACTGGCCACTATATGATGGTCCTCCATGTTGTGAATGCATAACGGGTAGCCCCAATAATAATTTTGGATGTATGCCCTTGTTCCATTTTTGGTATTTAAGTGCTCCCCGGCTCATATACTTTTAATTGGAGATGCCAGTCGGGTAATTATGTGCTTTAGGGATTTAATTGTTAAGAGTGGATAGGATTGTACCTTAGAGATCCAATGTTAACATTAAGTCCCATTATAATAGCTGCAGGCTGTGGATCGGGGCTGCCGTATGGATAGGCTTGGCCTCACCATGCCTCCAACTCACCCTCACGTTTCCGTGACGATGGTATACTAATTACGCGTCATTCCGGGTTACCGGAAGTGACGTGTCGCCATGACGGCCGGACTGGAAGTACAATGTCCGCGCCTGCAGACACGAGGACACGCTAAAGGGAGATGGTGGCAGTACACATGGGTGAGTAAACAATTGCCCCACCACTGTCCTGAACCGCCCAATCATGCCATCACAAAGATTTGATTATACCCACTTTAGGTTGGTTACATGCACCACTGACAGGTCAGTCAGTTGGTCCACATATGATAGGGATATTCTGACCAATGAGAGTGAGGCTTGTGGACTGGGTGGGTGGTCACCCAAAAACCCAAAAACCTTTAAATACTCTGTTTCTGGACTATATGGCTGCTACAGGAATGGACTAGGCCATTGCTAATCCATGTTGCTGACCACTGTCGGTTTCCCTGCAGCATAACTACAAACTGACATTATTTCCCTGATGAACGTTCCACTGTTTGTGGCACTGGAAACGCATCAGGAACGCTGTTGGAATTAGTACCCATAGGGCTTAATAGGGTAATCTTATGACCAGGGATTACCTGGGACCATCCTTGTAAGGACGGGAGCTACATTTGGGAAACTAGGGCGAGTGGAGTAGAGGGCGTACTAGGGGCAGTGCATTCATCCTCCTCCTGACAGTGCTGTGCCTGAGACCCATCAACTACAACCCTCGTCATTTCCTACTTCGGGATGGGTGAGATCTGAACATTTGTTTCTTTCTACCCTTTGTAATGACAATATATTACCCTATCCAGGGTATCCAGTTTTGATGCTGTATGTGTTTGCACAAGGATCCACCGTTTCCTCCACAGCTTGGCAATACGTATTTATCAGAAATTTGAGTTCATATACTTAAAGGAAACCTACCATTTCAAATGGTAGGTTTAAGCTGTAAACACCGAGAACCAGCTCAGGGTGAGCTGGTGCCGGTGCTTAGTTTCGTTAGTGTTAAAACCGCGGTATCGCGGTTTTAACACTTTTTAAACTTTATAGCAGAAGCCACTTCGGCGCTGCGGCATTTCCTATGTAGGCGCGAGCACGATCGTGCGCACGCAGCGCCGAAGCAGTTTATGCTATAAAGTTTAAAAAGTGTTAAAACCGCGATACCGCGGTTTTAACACAAACGAAACTAAGCACCGGCACCAGCTCACCCTGAGCTGGCGCTCGGTGTTTACAGCTTAAACCTACCATTTGAAATGGTAGGTTTCCTTTAATGCTGTTTGTGTTTGCATCAAACTTGGATGGTTACTGTATCCGTCAGGGAGACCAACCAATTGACTTTGGTCAGCCTTTTGTTTATATTTTTATGTGATGGTTTACTTTGGTGTTTCTTTCTTTTAACCGTAGTATTAAAAGCTATGTTTTATATGCCCTCACCTATTTATATGTGTATAAATGGGATATTTCTGCAATTATATTGACCCATAGAACATACATGTGATAGAATATGGCAAGAGAGGACTGGGGGAGAACGCTAATAGTGTTACACCATTTTTGAAAAATTTGAGGTTTAGGTGAAAATTGTGCTCACCGTGTAGGGTTGTGCTACGATAGGCACAACGCTATGAGATGTTAGAGGTTAGATGACAAATGGTCTGGTGCTGCCTCCCGGTGGAGGATCTCCTGTGTGGTATGGCCGTATCACTCAGGAGTTTTTGGAAAGTGGAATTATGTTTGTGATTCAACCAGATGGCGCACTCAGAGTGTGATATACAAATAGGTTTATTAAAGATCTAGAAACACAACGCGTTTCGAGGTTACAGTACCCCTTTATCAAGTGTACAAAGACTGTATAGAACAATAACAGATGGAGAAGGGAGATAGGGGATATAAAATATAGTTGGTACTTTGTTAACAAAAGAAGTATAAAAAATGTGAAATGGTACAATGGAAAGGATAATAATAATGATAAAGTGCTGGTGATGCACCAGTTAATTTTCAGACAGTTAATTTTCAGACATTTTTCATTAAGAATTATATAAATATTATAAATATTAAATAAGTATAACAATAAATAAATAAATAATTGTCTAGAAAGTTCGGAAGAATTCATAAAAGGTGGTGTTAATAACGGTTTGCTGCTATATATCAGCAATTGTACCATGGAAATATATTAAATTAAAAACAAAATAATATAATTGATATAAGCTAGTATATCTAATCAAAGAATGCTTAAAAACTGTATAATGTACAATAAGGGTTAGGACAATAAGTGGCAATAGTGACGGATAATGTATAAGTAAATAAATAATCAGTTAATAAATAATCAGTTAATGTAAAAATAGATAAACAGATAATCAACTAATTGATCAGTTAATACATAATATAAAATAATTAATTAAATAAATAATTGAATGGTTGATAATTAAATGGTAGGTAAATCAGTAAGTTTTACAAAATGTAAAGTTGATAATACTTATAATTCTCTCAGATTTGTCAAGGGAGAAACGTAGAATGGGTCAGGCTTAGGTTCAGGGATGGGGGATGCTTGTAATTGCTTACCAGTGCTGGTGGTGTTGTCTGTATCGTCCACAGCATTAAAGGGCACGGCGTAGTGTGAGGGTATTTATCTGTTCGTAACGGGGAGCGGCTCGGTCATAGGGAATATTGTTAAAAATTGGTGCTCTCCGGGGATTCGTTGAGTCCATTAGGTACTAGGCAGTTTAGCTTGTAAATCCAATACATCTCTCTGTATCTGTTGTTCCCAGGGGGGACCTGTTCTATGGGGGTGACTGAAAAGGATCAGAATTCATCTTGATGGTACATATGACCATGCTTAAGGAACCCGTTAGTGACGTTACTCCGGTGTTTATTAATCCTTGTGTTAAGTTGTTGGATTGTGCGTCCAATATATTGAAGACCACAAGAGCACTCCAGCAGATAAATTACGAAAGAGGACGTGCAGTTCAGGAAGGATTTAATCCTAAAGACTTCCTCCATGATGTTGCTTTTAAATTCTTTTTTCTTATGGTTTATACTGAGACAGCATTTACAGCTGGATTGACCATACTTGTAGCTGCCGGTAATTTTGGGGAGGAGTTGATTGGTAGTTGTTGTGCTCCTAATGGTCCGAAGTTTACTTGGAGCAAGTATATTTTTTAGAGTTTGTGACCTTCTATAAGTTATACTGGGTCTGGGGGGCAATTGAGATTTCAAATATGGGTCATCCAGTAAGATTGACCAATGTCTTTCAAAAATATTTCTTAGATGAGAGTGGTTATCATTATAAGTGGTAATAAAGTTCATTTTGCAGTTTCTATTTGGTATTTGTTTGGATACTTGTTTCTTACCAGGGGCAAGACAATCCTTTTGGGACAATTGTTCGGCCCGTTTATAGGCTGACGTGACGATTTTTTTAGGGAACTTTTTGTCTATGAACCTATTGGTGAGTATTTTGCTCTGTACTTGAAAGCTCCTGGTTTCAGAGCAGTTTTTCCTTATACGTCTGAATTGGCTGAATGGAATGTTCTTTTTCCATTTGTGGTGGTGTGAACTATTATAATGTAAAAAACTGTTGCTGTCGACCTTCTTGAAGAAAGTCTCTGTGATAATTTTGTTATCTTTTGCTTTCAGATGTAGGTCAAGGAATTCTACTTCCGTTCTTGAAATGGATTGGGTAAAGGACAAACCCCAGTTGTTACAATTAATAGCGGTCACGAAGGACTGTATATCATCTTCAGTCCCCTTCCAGATTAAGAGGAGATTGTCTATATATCTCCGGTAGTAGATGATGTTGGCGGACCATCTCGGGTTATTCTCAATAAATTCCGACTCAAACTCACCCATATACAAGTTTGCAAAGCTAGGGGCAAATCTATTATGCCCAAAATTTACCCTCCTATCTACGCGATTCCACCAGCGTCCTCATCAGCCTTCAAAATATCATCTGGGAACCATCCTACTGGTGGGTTACCCTCGATGTATCATATTTGTATTCAAACATTCCATCATCAAGAGGGCCTCTTTAGAATTAACCAACACCTTGAAAAAAACGGCACCATGCCTAGAAAACACAGGACTTTCATTCTGGAAGCAATACGCTTCATCTTAATACACAATGTTTTCAGTTTCCAAAATAAAATATTCAAGCAAACTAGGGGCACAGCGATGGGCACGAGATTTGCCCCTAGCTTTGCAAACTTGTATATGGGTGAGTTTGAGTTGGAATTTATTGAGAATAACCCGAGATGGTCTGCCAACATCATCTACTACCGGAGATATATGAGAGACACTAATGATATCCCCCCAAGAACAAAGCTGGAGGGAAGAGAGGAATAACCAATGCAATATGTAGAAATATACAAAAATTATTTTATTGCTTACAAGAATATAAATCAACAAGACATATAAAACAATGTACATACAGTGTGGTGGTAACACAGAAAAAATGGCAGTCAGAGCCTGAGGCAGTAAGGGAACTTGAAAGTATACAATGTAATGATAAAGCAGGTGGACTGTGTACAACAGGGGATCCACTAAGGTACTGGCTGGTAATAAATACCGTGCCCGGCCATAAACCAATGATGTGGGAATCTGCCCAATATTGACTACAAGTCCTTACCAATTTGCGGTGATGGGGAGTGTTCCACTGCCTGGGATGACCGCCCAGAGATATATAGACGATCTCCTATTAATCTGGAAGGGGACTGAAGATAATATACAGTCCTTCGTGACCGCTATTAATTGTAACAACTGGGGTTTGGCTTTTACCCAATCCATTTCAAGAACGGAAGTAGAATTCCTTGACCTACATCTGCAAGCAAAAGATAACAAAATTATCACAGAGACTTTCTTCAAGAAGGTCGACAGCAACAGTTTTTTACATTATAATAGTTCACACCACCACAAATGGAAAAAGAACATTCCATTCAGCCATTTCAGACTTATAAGGAAAAACTGCTCTGAAACCAGGAGCTTTCAAGTACAGAGCAAAATACTCACCAATAGGTTCATAGACAAAAAGTTCCCTAAAAAAATCGTCACGTCAGCCTATAAACGGGCCGAACAATTGTTCCAAAAGGATTGTCTTGCTCCTGGTTAGAAACAGGTATCCAAACAAATACCGAATAGAAACTGCAAAATGAACTTTATTACCACTTATAATGATAACCACTCTCATCTAAGAAATATTTTTGAAAGACATTGGTCAATCTTACTGGATGACCCATATTTGAAATCTCAATTGCCCCCCAGACCCAGTTTAACTTATAGAAGGTCACAAACTCTAAAAAATATACTTGCTCCAAGTAAACTTCGGACCATTAGAAGCACAACAACTACCAATCAATTCCTCCCCAAAATTAACGGCAGCTACAAGTGTGGTCAATCCAACTGTAAATGCTGTCTCAGTATAAACCATAAGAAAAAAGAATTTAAAAGCAACATCACGGAGGAAGTCTTTAGGATTAAATCCTTCCTGAACTGCACGTCCTCTTTCGTAATTTATCTGCTGGAGTGCTCTTGTGGTCTTCAATATATTGGACACACAATCCAACAACTTAACACGAGGATTAATAAACACCGGAGTAACGTCACTAACGGGTTCCTTAACCCCTTCCCGACATTTGACGTAATAGTACTGCATCGCGGGAGGTGCGTTCCCGCAAAATGCAGTACTATTACGTCAAGCTTCTGGCCCCGGCTCCTGAACGGAGCCGGGGCCAGAAGCTGGGGGTGTCGGCTATATGTTATAGCTGACACCCGCCTCTAACACCCGCGATCGGAGATTTCTCCGATCGCGGGTGTTAACCCCTAACACGCCGCGGTCGCGCTTACCGGGGGGGTCCGCTCCTCCGATCGCAGCCCCGGGACTGCCGGTGCCCGGGGCTGTGCGATCCTCCTCTCGGTGCCGGGTCCGTGCCTCCTGGCAGGACCCGGCTGTAAGACACTGGGCATGCGCAGCATGCTCAGTGTCTTACATTACACAGTGCAATACATCTGTATTGCACTATGTAACCTGTAAAAAAGCTTGAACAAGTGATCAGAAGATCACTTGTTCAAGCTTAGGTGTCATTAACTGTAAAAAAAGGAAAAATAAATAAATAAAGGTTTTTTATAGTAAAAATAAATAATAAAAGAAAGTGAAAGTCCCCCCAAACACCACATTTCCCTTTACACAAGTAATAAAGTATAAAAAACACTAAATCACGAAAAAACCCCACTTATTTGGTATCGCCGCGTCCGTAACAATCTGTACAATAAATCCTAATCATAATTGGACCCGCTCGGTGAACGTGGTAAAAAAAAAAAACCAAAAACTTGCCAAAAATTAAAACTTTTTATCAAATTGCTTTACAAAAAATGTTCTAAAAAGTGATCTGAAAAAGTTACAAGCACCAAAATGATACCGATAAAAAGAGCAACTTGTCACGCAAAAAATAAGCTTACAACCAGCTCTGTAAACCAAAAAATACTAAAATTATGCCACTATAAAAATGGCAATACTAAAACAAATGCAATTTTTTCTATTCTAGTTTTCCTTCAATAAAATTGGACAAATAAAAATAAAACTATATAAATGAGGTATCACCGTAATCGTAGTGATCCATAGAATAAAGATAATATATTATTGTTATGCTACAGTGAACAACCCCCCAAAAAAATGCTAAAAATCCAAAACAAGAATTGATGATTTTATTTTCCTCCACACGTAAAAAGTTAATAAAATTTCTTCAATAAGCTAAAAACCCAATAAAATGAAGGTTTTTTTTACAGTGCATCTCGTCTCACAAAAAATAAGCCCTTATTTGTCTAAATTGCTTAAAAAATAAATAAAGATTGTATAGCCTATTCCCAACGAGCGTTGTTATAGAACGGTGCGGTGGGTAGTGACTTTCCAACACCGGTCAGGGTAAGACGGCGGCTGTTCACTGATCGGGGTAAGACTGTGGCTGTTCCTGACAGCCATCCATCCTGCCCCATGGACCAGAAGGGTTACGTCCCCCCCACACACCCCCAGTTTATTATCGCTGCTACTGGCTCATCAATTCAGACAAGCCAATAGCAGCGAATTTACTTATGACGTCAGTAATACCGATCACCATGTCTGTAGACACGGTGATCGGGGCAGGGTGGCGGCTGTTCCTGACAGCCACCAATTTTGCCTTGCGGTCCAGAGGGGTTTTGTTGCCCCCCTCTGTCCATGTTTGCCGCTATTTGCTGGTCGATATGGTCCAGCCAAAAGCAGCAATATTCGTCACAATGGGCATCGCTAGGGTGAATAAGAGCAACACTTGGCGATAATTTCCCTACGAAAAAGCAAGATATGGTACAAAAGTGCTGGCCATGCACATTGTACAGATTACGCTGTACAACTCTTACGACCTGTTCCAATGTGCAGGTCCTGCCGTATCATTTCAAGAGGAAGATATTAGGAAACTAATATTGGGACAAGAAGGACGGGGCCCCAGTACCTCTGGTTTAGATGTTCCTGTGTTTTGCCAGGACAGCATTTTCCCGGTGAATTCTGCTGCTTCTAATGGTAGGACTCAATAAAGAGTCTGTTCCAAAAGAGAAGTTAGGATGGACACTACATACTAAGGATGGACACTACATACTACTAAGAGACCTGCGACAACTCCAGAGTGACAAAAGTTTAGTTGGTCCCCTGGTATATTCTACCTCCTTATACACTAGACATTCACAATTCACGCCCAACCTATTGTGAATTAATTTCGGTAAAATGAATAATTGTAACAACTGTTATGTCCCGTTGCTCCCTATACCCCTCCATTATTTCATAAGGGGCGCCACATAACGGGCACTGAACTTTCCAGAAATAATTGCAATTTCCATCTTGGACTCCATTGCACATCATATTTGGAAACCACCTATATGTTCAAAATGCTCATTTCACCACGTGTATTACACTAGACCACATATTACACCTTGCTATATTCCCCAAGGGGTGTACATTCAACAATTAGGGTCACTTTTCGGGTTTTCCTCTGTTTTGGTACCACTACGTCTCTCCAAATGTATCCTGACACATGTGAAGGATTTCTTACAAATTTGGCCTCTAAAAGACAAACATCCCTCTTTTCCTCTACTGTGCGCCCATAAAGCATTTTATATGCACATGTGGGGTACTTCTACACTCGGGAGAAATAGTTTTACACCTTTTTTGGGGTTATTTAATATATTATCCCTTGTGGCTTACATAAATTAGGGGTAAAGTGACATTTATAGGAAAATTTTCACCTTTTTAATGATTCGGGCCTAATTGGATCATTCACCTGTAGGGGCAAATACATACATTACACATTGCAAAATTCTCTAAGGGGTGTGCGTTCAAAAATTAGGGTCACTTTTCGGATTCTTATCTGTTTTATACCACTAGGGCTCTCCAAATGCATGTCAAACATTTCTGTCAAATTTGGCTTCTAAAAGGCAAACAATCCCCTTTCCTTTTACTGTGCGCCCATACAACATTTTATATACAGATGTGGGGTACTTCTACACTCGAGAGAAATAGGTTCACACATTTTGAGGGGTTATTACATTTTTTTATCCCTTGTGGCTATATAAAATTAGGAGTAAAATGACCTTTATAAGAAAATGTTCACCTTTTATCTATTTAAGTCCTAATTAAATCAAACACCTTTACGGACAAATACACATATTACACCTTGCTAAATTCTCTAAGGGGTGTGCTTTCCAAAATGGTGACACTTGTTGGGGTTCCCCTCTGTTTTGGTACCACTACGGCTCTCTAAATGCATCCTGACATATGTAAAGGATGTCTGTCAAATTTGGCTTCTAAAAGGCCAACGCCCCTCTTTCCCTTCTGAGCTTCACTGCATACCAATACAACATTTTATTTGCATGTGTGGGGCAATTTTATACTCGGGAGAAATGCTAGTACACATTTTTTGGGGTTGTTTCATCTTTAATGCCTTATGGGATACAAAAATTAGCCGTAAAAGTGACTTTTTTGGGAAAATGTTCACCTTTTTCCTTTTAGGGACCTAATTGAAGCAAACACCTGTAGGGGTAAATACACATATTACACCTTTCTGAATTCTCCAAAGGGTGAACTTTCCAAAATGGTGACACTTGTTGGGGTTCCCCTCTGTTTTGGTACCACTAGGGCTCTCCAAATGCATCCTGACACATGTAAATGATGATTGTCAAATCTGGCTTCTAAAAGGCCAAAGCCCCTCTTTACCTTCTGAGCCCTACTTTACACCCATACAACACTTTATATGCAAAAGTGGTGCAGTTCTGTGCTTAGGAGAAATAGTTTTACACATTTATGGGGTTGTTTCATCTTTTATCCCTTGTGGCTTACAAAAATTTGGGGTAAAAGTGACTTTTTTGAGAAAATTTTCACCTTTTTTCCCTTTTGGGGCCTAATTGAATCAAACACCTGTTGGGGAAAATACACAAATTACACGTTGCTAAACTCTCCAAGGTGTGTAATTTCCAAAATGGTGTCTCATGTTAGGGCTTTCCTCTGTTTTGGTACCACTATGGCTCTCCAAATGCATCCTGACACATGTAAACTTTTTCAGCCATATTTACCCTGCAAAAACGAAACAACGCTCTTTCCATTCCAAGTGTCCCCCTGTGCCCGTACAGCAGGGTACAGTGACAAAATGGGTATTGGCATGCTCAGGAGGAATTGCCCTAAACATTGTAAAATGCATTTTCCTTTTTAACCCATTGTGAAGGTGCAAATTTTAGTGTTCAATGAATCTATAGTAAGATAAAATTACATTTCTCTAATTTCACTTTCATTTATCTTTCACGCTCATGAAACGCTCAAAGGGTTAACAAAATTCCCAAAGGTTGTTTTGAATATTTTGAGGGGTGTAGTTTCTAAAATGGTGTCATTTGTGGGGGGTTTCTGTCATGTGGGCCTTATAAAGTCACTTCTAACTAAATTGACCCTCCAAAAGTAGGTTTTGATGATTTTCGTGAAAATCAGAAAAATTGCACCTAAAGTTATAAGCCTCCTAACATCCAAAATAAAGGAAAAGATGTTTGAAAAATGATGCCAAGTTAAAGCAGACATATGGAAAATGTTAGTTATCAAGTTATTTTAGTGATATGACCAACTTTCCAAAAAGTAGAAAATTTTGAATTTGGAAAACATTGTTTTTTTCAAAATTTTTGCCAAATTTCCATTTATTTCATAAATAAATACTAAATATATTTATTAAATTTCTCAACCAGCATGAAGTACAATGTGTCACGAAAAAACAATCTCAAAATCAACTGGATATGTTAAAGCGTTCCAAAGTTATAACCACTTAAATAGACACATGTCAGATTTTAAAAAATGGTCCCTGTCAGGAAGGTGAAAAGTGGCTTCAGCGTTAAGGGGTTAAGCATAGTGTCTCCAGGCATGGTCATATGTACCATCAAGATGAATTCTCATCCTTTTCAGTCACCCCCATAGAACAGGTCCCCCCTGGGAACAACAGATACAGAGAGATGTATTGGATTTACAAGCTAAACTGCCTAGTACCTAATGGACTCAACGAATCCCTGGAGTGCACCAATTTTTAACAATATTCCCTATGACCGAGCCGCTCCCCGTTACGAACAGATAAATACCCTCACACTACCCCGTGCCTTTTAATGCTGTGGACGATACAGACAACACCACCGGCACTGGTAAGCAATTACAAGCATCCCCCATCCCTGAACCTAAGCCTGACCTATTCTACATTTCTCACTTGACAAACCTGTTCATCTCTGAGAGAATTATAAGTATTATCAACTGTACATTTTGTAAAACTTACTGATTTACCTACCATTTAATTATCAACCATTCAATTATTTATTTAATTAATTATTTTATATTATGTATTAACTGATCAATTAGTTGATTATCTGTTTATCTATTTTTACATTAACTGATTATTTATTTACTTATACATTATATGTCATTATTGCCACTTATTGTCCTAACCCTTATTGTACATTATACAGTTTGTAAGCATTCTTTGATTAGATATACTAGCTTATATCAATTATATTATTTTGTTTTTAATTTAATATATTTCCATGGTACAATTGCTGATATATAGCAGCAAACCGTTATTAACACCACCTTTTATGAATTCTTCCGAACTTTCTAGACAATTATTTATTTATTTATTTATTTATTTATTTATTTATTGTTATACTTATTTAATATTTAGAATATTTATATAATTCTTAGAGAAAAATGTCTGAAAATGAACTGTCTGAAAATTAACTGGTGCATCACCAGCACTTTATCATTATTATTATCCTTTCCATTGTACCATTTCCCATTTTTTATACTTCTTTTGTTAACAAAGTACCAACTATATTTTATATACCCTATCTCCCTTCTCCATCTGTTATTGTTCTATACAGTCTTTGTACACTTGATAAAGGGGTACTGTAACCTCGAAACGCGTTGTGTTTCTAGATCTTTAATAAACCTATTTGTATATCACACTCTGAGTGCGCCGTCTGGTTGAATCACAAACATAATAGAACATACATAACATGCTACTTATGCTATATGATGTATAAAACAAAAAGTCAAAAATCTGTATCAGAAGAGAATTTTTTTGCATCCCTGTCAAAAAAGTTAATGAAATGCAATCAATGGGATAAAGCCACCCCAAAAATCGTGTAGCTCTACTTTAGTTTTCAAATACAGGTCACATTTTAGGGGTTTCCCTTGTTCTGATATGTTATAGTCTCAGCAAATGCTACATGGCATCAGAAATTTGTTTCAGCAAAACTTGATCTCCAAAAGTGTGTTGGTGCTTCTTCCCGTTTGTGCTGTTATGGGCCCATAAAGTGTTTTTTTTTAATACACATGGGTGGTATTGCCATACTTTAGAGAAACTCCACAACAAAATCTTGGATGTGTTTTCTAATTTTATCCTGCATGAACATGTAAATTTTAGAGCCATATGAACATCACAATCACAATTTTAAAATTCCATATAGAAAATCCATTTAGTTTTATTTCAGGTTCAATGCTTAAATGGTTAACAATCTTTAAGGGGATTTTGCATGAAAGAAATTAAAGTTTTAATGCCCTATTGTTGTTTTAGCCTATAACTCTCAGTGTGGGCAGGGGCTCTCTAAGACATTACATGATTCCTCTGGGCTATGAGATGCTGTGTGCAGACAACGTGCTTATAGTATCAGGGTCCAGGTTTATCTACACTTTCATTTAGCTTATGGACATACTATTAGTATCAGACACAGAAAAAAAGAGATAAAACAGATTAGAAATGAGAGATGATGAGATCCATGAGATGGATAGTGAATTAGAGAATGTTTTATTTTGTTATCATGAATATATTTAAGAATCTTGTCTTCGTGGGAAGAATACCCTTTTAACAAGGACTGTTTTGAATATTTTGAGGTGTGAAATTTTAAAATGTGGTTCTTTGTGAGGAGTTTCTTAGAATTGGAACTTTTATAACATCCATAGTTATGAATACATCTCTAAATAAATCTAACCTGAAATTTTCGTGAAAATCTGGAAAATTTTGATTCAATTTGTATGCTTTGTAAAATCCTAATAAAATAAAATAACATTGACAAAAATATTTCAACATAAAGCATATATACGGTTATATGGTTATATTGTATATAACTTAGCAACCAATTTGGGAAGTTAAACCAACTGTATGATCAGCATAATATTTAGAAATCAGAAAATTGCTAAATTTTCACCAAATTTTAAATTACCATGGTAAGTTAAAGCATTCTAAAGTTAACACATGGCAAATTTGAATAATCTCCAAATTATAAAAAGTCATGGAATTTGAAATACAGGAAGTTAAAAACAGATAAGGACCTGGCCCTGTGGGGATAAGAGAAGATTAATGGAGTGCCTATTTGATCCTCCATATGGATATGTAATATGCTAACTTACTGACCCATGTAATTACCGTATATATTCTTCTCCCCGCAGCAAGTCTCCGGGTTCCTGGCCAGGCCAACAGTTGCTCATCTCTGTGATCTGCCAGCACAGAAACCATGGCGCGGCAGTGTGCCAGCAGATTGCATAGATGTGCATCTGCCAGGGGCTTTGTGCTGGACATATTATTAATGGGGACACTCTGATGGACATTATATTAACTAGGCAATCGATGGACATATTATTAATGGTGGCACTCGGCTGGACATATTATTAATGGGGGCACTCTGCTAGACATATTATTAATGGGGGCACTCTGTTTGACATTAAAATTAGGTACCTCGGCTTTTACTTGGGTAGGCTTATACTCAAGAATATACGGTAATTATTTTTTAAGGAAAATTGCATGGCAAAAATAGACACATTTCCAATGGCAAAATAGTTTCCTTTCATTTCACACCCTGCATTCCACAAAATGAATATACCTAAAGATTGGTGGCGATAAAAACGACAACCCCTCTTACAAAAGAACAAGTTTCATATGGCTTCAGTATGTATGTAAAAACTCACACAGATGGGTTTCTTTTCCATAAGAAGAATGTGTATAATTTCATGTTCCCAGTTCCATGTGTTTGGTCAATGTTGGCAAATTTTAAGAAATGGAAACTAAACAAAAATCTGCAACTCATAAAACTTATTAGATTTATTGCATTTTTCAGCCAAATCATTTGTTTTTATTTACTATTGTGAACTTATGCAAGAACTGCCTGCATGGGAGGATGTGAACATTTAGCAGAGACATAAGTTTCATAAAGTTAGATATCTTATCCTTATTAGATATTTCTTTTCAAATTCATATATTTAAACCTCTCATAATGTCTCATAAGATATATTAGATGAACTTTTATAATATATAGAATATTGTATTTCTAAATTATAAAAACGGAACATTTAGAACGACATGCAAATGCATGCAAAAAAATTCAAACTTTCCATCAAATTGACTTTAGATGCTCAAAAAACATAAAAACTTAAATATGAGTCTTCCCTCTCAGAAGGTTCTTGCTGCCATTATGCTGTGTGTATCCATGGGCATAAGGCCTTTTTTGGACTGGTACCCTCAATTACACTGTACTGTATACACAACTGCATGTATCATCACAGTCAAAGTATGATATTTAAATACCAAAGCATTGAGCCATAAAGGGAACCTATTATTAGGATTTCCCATTTTCACTTTTGAAAGATGATAAAAGTATCATCATTATGCCTTGAACCTTAAATGGAACCTGTCATCAGGATTTCCCATTTTCACCTGTAAAAGATGATGAATGTATCTTTATTATCTTGACACTGCTTTCACAACTCTACCTCCTGCTCCCCCCCCCCCCCATGCAGACATGAGCTGACTCTGTGCTGCAAGAAAATCTCTGTCAGCTCATATCTGCATGAAGGTAGAGGGAGAAAGGAACACAAGGTAGAGTTGTGAGAGCAGTGTGCAGATAATGATGATGATGAGTGGATCCACTAATGTTAATTATAAGAGCAGATGAGAAATGAGTATTAAACGGCTATGGCAAACTGTCATTAGGTGAAAATGTGAAATCCTAATGTCAGGTTTGCTTTAAAATAGGAAAACAAAACTGTGATCAGTCATAACATACAAGTCACATGCCATATGTACAATATTTCACATGCATTTTGTATCTCTGGTTTCATATGACTGGCCTGGAGTAGAATAGGAAACACAGGAAGTTGTCTGCTGGATAGATATTGCTGTTGAATGGTGATTCGCCTGTGTTTTCACACTTATGTAGATGTATGCCATGGTCAGTCTTTTTTCCTCAGTCACAACATAGCTAAATCATAGCGATTGTATGGGCTTAGAAGCTGAGCCTTTGAGCTCAGAGCAGGAAGTCAACAACCAAGTTCCTGTTCCAATATCTGTGGTCTGTGTTAAGAACAAATGGCTGCTTAGTGCCCTTGATATTGCACTCAGGACTGAATGTGTAATTTAAGGAGCTCCTGAAAGTGGTCACACCTCTGTTCATGCAGTGAACAGGGGGTGCTACTACTATGCCATGGAATTGAATGGTAGCAGCCCATGTTGCAGACTTCAAGTTAAACATTTAATAAAATGAAACCAATAAGAAAAAAAGACATATTTGCCAATATCGTATTCATAACATCCCAGACTATACATTTATTGTGTTTGGGAGTTTTACACTATGAGGGGCAATAAGTGGATTTTTTTGTATTAAAAATTTTTTTTACAAAACTTTTTCTTTTTTTACTTTTTTTTCCACTTTTTTTTGTCTCTCTGGGGTAATCATCTGATCACTTGCTCATATTAATACACTACCATACTAATGTATGGTAGTGTATTAGAACAGTCAGCCTAGTAAATGCCTGGGCAGACACCTGCACTGCTGGGTCTGACCTAGCAGGCAGCTATGGAGAAGATCGGCACCCCCATACTCAGCACAGTGGAGGGGGATCGCCGGGAGGAGAGGTGGCACATCCCTTTAGGTGGTGAGGTCATGTTTGACAGTGGTGCCTAAAGGGTTAAGCAGGTGGGATCTCGATTCTGGCTGCTTGTGCAGAGCCTCGGCTGTCACATATAGTCGGCCTCCTGCACTAATTGCACAGGCTCTGCTTCTAAGCCTGTGCAATCCACATGACGTTGGGGAAAGTCATGGTGGCCCAAACAGAAGCTCACCATGACGTCCCCCAATTCATGGTGGCTTAAGGAGTTAAAAAAATAGTGATGCAAATATTATAGATTTTTTTCCCCCACATTAGGTTTTATTCTACAAAATAGTAAAACGTAAGCAAAAATATAGAAATTTGGTATAGCTGTTATAGTACTGACCTGTAGAATAAGTTTATCATGTTACTTAGGGTATACAGTGAAAACAAAAAAAGGCAAAAATCAATGACAGAATTGATTTTTTTTGTAGAACTCGCCCACAAAACATGTTAATAATGTTTAAGCAATATATAGTACCCCAAGCCCCAGTATTAAAAGCACTTCATAAAACAAAAACCAAACAATAGCACCAGAAGCCTCCAGGTACGCATATGCACGCTCTAGGACAGTGGTGGCGAACCTATGGCACTGGTGCCAGAGGTGGCACTCAGAGCCCTTTCTGTGGGCACTTGGGCCATCCACCGGGACACCAGACAAGACTCAAAGAATCTTCCTACAGTTTCAAGCAACTTAAAAGATGCTGCTGTCAGTGATATTTTGATACTTGGGACTGTAGGAAGAGGGAGAATGAATAGACAGGGCCGAATTATCTTTGGAGGACCTCCTGCTGGCCCCTACAGGTCTACAAAGGGACACTGGAAAGAAGCTAAAATGATGCAAATTTTCCACCTTTCTACTGTGTTGCTGTCCTCAGGAGACCAATATGATTGTTAAAGAACAGAGAGCAGTAAGGTACTGCTTAAATTTTTGGTTGGCACCTCGCGATAAATAAGTGGGGGTTTGGGAGTCTTTTTGGGCACTCGGCCGCTAAAAGGTTCGCCATCACTGCTCTAGGAGATATCCTCCCCTGGTTTGGTGTGAAAATAAAGCAATGCAAAATGCATACAGCGTGCCGCCCTGTAGTATAAGATAGATACAGCATACCGCCATGTAGTATAAAATAGATACAGCGTACTGCCATGTAGTATAAAATGCATACAGTGTGCCGCCATGTAGTATAAAATGCATACAGCATACCGCCATGTAGTATAAAAGGCATACAGAGTACCACCATGTAGTATAAAATGCATACAGCATATTGCAATGTAGTATAAAATGCATACAGCGTACCGCCGCCATGCAGTATAAAATGCATACAGTGTGCCATCATGTAGTATAAAATGCATACAGTCTTCTGACATGTAGTATAAAATGCATACAGAGTACCGCCATGTAGTATAAAATGCATACAGAGTACCACCATGTAGTATAAAATGCATACAGAGTACAGCCATGTAGTATAAAATGCATACAGTATGCCGCCATGTGGTATAAAATGCATACAGCGTGAGAAGCCCACAAGAGGCGACGGCCCGTTTCGCGCTACAAGCGCTTAATCCTGCCTTAGGACTTAGGCAGGCTTAAGCGCTCGTAGCGTGAAACGTGCCGTCGCCTCTTGTGGGCTTCTGCTTTATTCCTCTCTCCTGTAGCAAAGTTTTTAAAGCAATATGGAATAAAAGACTGATTTTACTTCATCAGCGGTGAGTGCCAGCTCTTGAATGCATTGTTTTCTAAGCATTGTGAACTATGTGAGCTAGAGCACCCCCGCACACAGTTTGTTTCCAGATCTTCATTGCCTGGACTGATTGATTTCAAGTTAATGCTCCAAATAATCTGCTCTGGGATGTTTTGTTAGTGCCGTGTCTCTCTGTTTTCTTCCTATTGTGCAGTGTCTTGTAGTGATATACTGGGCTTCCAGAAAGCAATCTATCTCTTCACTCATTCAGAGTCACCAGTAGTAGGAACTATATGTAACTGGACTGTACTAGTGCCTGTAAGTTATCAGGAAAAGAGTTATTGTCACCTTGCCTCCTTCTTGTCTCTCTGTTGTCTGGTCCACCTGTACCTCACCATCACCAAGCTCCATCTTGCTGGACAGCAGTATCAGAGCTTGGCCCAAGGGAACTACAGGTCCACACTGCTGATCACCACATACATTGGTGCAACCCCCATAAAATTTCTACATCGGCCCCCAGAAGAGAGTGATTACAAGGACCAGAAAGTAGTTGTCCAATCCTGTGGAAGCCCTCGTGTCTGCCTGAGACAGTGATAAGACAGTGATTAGTCAGCGCCTAGCTGCCCCACAGGTAACATTCAGACTGCAGCTCATTATATATCCCCTCAACCCAGAGCTCAACACTTTACACACAGTGGAGAGAAGCCTAAACACATACATACTCTGCTACTACTACCAGCATCATCCTCTCCTCTGGCCCTCCCAATCTCTTCCACACCCGGCACTTTATGCAAGTGAACATTGTTGTCTTCTATGAGAACAACAGAGGATCTTCAAAACCACAGAGGACACAGAAGAAAATTCAGCCAAATCCTTTGTTTTCCTGGCTGAAACCTGTGTACTACAATATGCTTCATTCCTAAAATAAAGATTCCTTGTGGATGCCAGGCGTGGATTTCATATAATTTCTACCGCCAAGCCAGAAGCACTGAATTAATGTGTTTTTCACTGTTCTGAAATTGAAGCGCTTTTATATATACATCTGCTGTCTGTTAGTTGTACTCCAGACTTAATTGTGAACTAACCTACAATGCAGTGAAGTGAAAGCATATGACCCTTAGCTTTATGAATAAAAGAATATTAACCCCTTAACGAACATGCCCTTGTTTATTTTAGTGTTTTCATTTTTCACTCCCCACCTTCAAAATTCCATGTTTCCTCTGGAACAAATTGTACTTCATAGTGACGGTATTTAATATTCCATGCCATGTACTCAGAATCGGAAAAAGAAATTCCAAATGCACTGAAATTAGGGAAAAAATGCATTTGCTGCATTTTCTTGTGGGCTTGGATTTTATGGCTCTCACTGTGCACTCCAATGACATGTCTACTTTATTCTTTGGGTCGGTACGATCACGGGGATACCAAATTTGGATAGGTTTTATAATGTTTACATACACTTACAAAAATGAAAACACCCTGTACAAAAAATTATTTTTAGGCCCTTTTCACACTTGCATTGCAGATCAAGTCTGATCAGGGAGCGATCAGGGTTTGGTCAGTGAAAAACTGACATTTTTCATCAGAGTTCAATCACTTTTCAGTTTGTTTGTTCAGTGTCTCAGTTTTTAACGCACGTTTTTAATGCATTTTCAATCCGTTTTTCACACACAGATAACCCCTAGGGGACTCAGCCTATTTTGGCCTTAAGGACGCGGCCCCATTCTTCAAATCTGACCTGTGTCACTATAAGTGGTTATAGTTTTGGAACGCTATGAGATATCCAGGGGATTTTGAGATTGTTTTCTCGTGACACATTGTACTTCAAATTAGTTTAAAAATTTGGATGATATCTTTTGTGTTTAGTTATGAAAAAAAACTAAATTTGGCAAAAATTTGGAAAAATTCTTTATTTTCAACGTTCTAAATTCTCTACTTTTGATGCAGAAAGTCATAGCTCCCAAATAAATTCATAACTTACATTTCCCAAATGTCTGCTTTATGTTGGCATGGTTTTTTAAGATTCCACATATTTTACTAGAATGTTATGAGGCTCAGAATTTAGGTATCATTTTTCAAATTTTTTGTAAAATCACCAAAACCTGTATTTAGATGGACCTGCTCAACTTCTAATTGACACTGAGAGGCCTAAATAATAGTGGGACTCGTAAATTACCCCATTGTGGAAACTACACACCTCAAAGTATGAAAAACCACTTTTAAGAAGTTTGTTAACGCTTTACGTGTTTTATAGGGGTTAAAACAAAATGGAGGTGCAGTCTGCAAATTGTAATATTTTTTCACAATACACTCATTTTGGGTGGAAAATTAAACATTTACAATGGATTAAATGAATAAAGGCTCCACAAAGTTTGTTACCCAATTTCTCCCGAGTACACGGATACTCTACATGTGGTGGTAACCTGCTGTATGGGCGCACGGCCGGGCATAGAAGGGAAGGAGGCGCCATCCAGATCAGATTTGCTATGTCATTTTGTACAGGCTATAATTTTTTTCTTTTTTTAATGTGGACCTATAGGGGCTTATTTCTTTTGCCACATGAGATGCACTTTTCTGGTACGTAATTTGGGGGAATCTATAGGCTAATTGGTGAGATTTTATTAACTCTTTGTTGGTGGAGGAAATGAAAATCATCACTTTTCAGGAAGATTTTTATGGGGTTTTTTTTTTGGCTGTTTACCATACCATTAAAATAGTATATTATTTTTATTCTATTGGTCGCCACGATTACAAAAAGACCTCATTTATATAGATTTTTTATTTTTTTCCCATTTTTAGTGCATAAAAAGTAATTTGGCAAAAATGTTGTTACTTTTAGCATCACCGTCTTTCATATGCATAACTTTTTTATTTTTCGCCTCACAAATCTGTTTAAGGGCTTATTTTTTGCGAGAAGGATTGTTCTTTTTAGTGGTCTTATTTTAGAGTGCATAACATTTTTTAAATCCCTTTTTAGAGCATTTTTATAGGGTATTAATTGAAAATGATCTTTTTTCTGGAGCTTTTTTTTGTTTTGTTTTTTACGGGGTTAACTTTGCGGATCTAATAACGATTCTGTTTTATTATACAGATTGTTACGGACGCAGGGATACCAAATATGTGGGGGTTTTGTGTATTTTATTCAATTGTACTGAATAAAAACCAATTTGGAGAAAATCTTGTTCATTTTAGCATCATCATCTTTTCATATGCATAACTTTTTTATTTTTCGGCTGACAAATCTAGTTAGGGGCTTATTTTTTGCGAGAAGAGTTGTTCTTTTTAGTGGGCTTATTTTGGAGTGCATAACATTTTTTAAATTACTTTTTAGAGCATTTTTTTATAGGGTATTAATTAAAAATTATCTTTTTTCGGAACGTTTTTGCGTTTTTTTTTCTACGGCGTGTACCGTGTGGGTCCAGTAATGATTCTGTTTTATTATACAGATTGTTACGAACGCGGCAATACCAAATATGAGGGGTTTTTTGTGTTTTTGTGTTTTTTATACTTTATTAAGTGTTTTTATGGGAAAGTGACATTTTAGGGGCTTATATTTTTATGTATTTATTTTTTATTTATTATAATGTGTAGTGTTAAGTGTTTTTGCATATTTTTACTTATACATACTTGAACTTAAACCAGTGATGCTCTGATCACTGGTTTAAGTTCAATACAGTGCTCTACAATACTATTTTATTGTAGAGCAGTATAAACTGTCTGAGCAAGCTTGCGCATGCTCAGACAGTTTACAGTCAGACCCGGAAGGGGTCTGACTGCCATGGAGACCGGGCAGCTCCGGGGCACATGCCAGTCCTCGGAGCTGCCCAGAGGTGGATCGGATCCCCCGGTAAGCGGCACGGGGGATCCGATCCACAGCGCAAACACCCTTACACGCCGCGGTCATGTTTGACCGCGGCATGTAAGGGGTTAACACCCGCGATCGGAGCCGGCTCCGATCGCGGGTGTTAGCGCAGGCTGTCAGCTGTACTAGACAGCTGACAGCCGCTGCTTCTGGTACCGGCTCCGTTCGTGAGCCGGTGCCAGAAGCAGGACGTTATAGAACGTCCCCGTGTGCTAAGCATCTAGCCCCGGGGACGTACTATAACGTCCTGGTGCGCCTAGGGGATAACACACGTGAAAAAGACTCAGAGGTCTATCTTTTCTATGGTAATTGATGCGTGAAAAACGCATTGCACTTGCATTGGACTTGCATGTGTCTCAGAGTGTTGCATGTGCAATGTGTTTTTGATCATCTCCATAAACTTGTATGGTTTCTTTTTTCACGCGTGTGACTTGAAAAAGTAGAGCATGCTGAGATTGAAATGCACGTTAAAAAAAGTGCATGAAAAAAAAGTCTGAAAAAGTCTGTTGATTACAATGGAGCAGAGTGCAATGCAAGTTTTGCACGTCAAAAGGATGCGCAGAACAAGTGTGAAAGGGGCCTTACTTTTGTCAAGTTTGCAATTGAAGGGTTGCTAGCACCAATCGTGAGTGTTACCAGTGGGTGTTTGCTGCAATATGCTATGCATATGGAGGGGGCTCAGCCCATGAGATCTCACCAAACACTCACAGTCAACGCGTGACGTAGCAATCCTGTAACTACTGGGGGCAGAGTGAGACTACTTGGAGGCAGCCTGTGACTACTTGGGGGCAGCTTGTAACTACTTGAGGCAACCTGTGACTACTTGAGGCAGCCTGTGACTACTTAGGGCAGCCTGTGAATACCAGTGGGCAGCCCGTGACTACCTGGGAGCTGCCTGTGACTACTGGCGTCAGCTTGTGACTACCTGAGGGCAGACTGAAACTACTGGGGCACCCTGTCACTACTTGGGGGCAGCAATATGGCTACTTGGGGGAAGCCTGTGATTACTATGGGGCAGCCTGTGATTGCTATGGGGCAGTCTGTGACCACTTAAGTGCTGCATGTGACTACTTGGGGGCAACATTTCACTATTGGGAGCATCCTGTGAATACTTGGTGGCAGCCCGTGACTACTAGGAGCAGCACTGGCTACTGGGACATGGGGCAGGGCTGTGAATACTTGGGGGCAGCACTGGCTACTGGGGCATGGGGACATTCATGGCTAGTGGTGTATAGGGGAAGCACTTTGGGCTACTGGGCCATGGAGAGAGCACTCTGACTACTTAAGGGCAGCAGTGGCTACTGGGGGCAAGTGCTGTTACTATTGCCACTATAGGGGTGTAATTGTGATCTCTAGGAAAACAAAATAATGCTATTAGATGTGTCATAAGAAGCTGGAAAAGATGATGATAAAATGAGGAACTTAACTGCTTTGTGTTTTAAAATCTTTAGAGCCTTGTTCTGAAGGGGAGTAGCTGATGTATCTACCAGAGAGAAGAGGCGAATTCCTTCGACCAAAGATGTCATGTGTAAGGTGCTGGATTTACAGTAAGTGCTGGCAGGGCCAGTTTTAGACAAAGTGGAGCCCTGGGTAAAACTAAAAGTGGGGCCCCAAAAAAAACTATTTTATGAACAGTCACAGTAAGTAAGAGGCTCCTTTAGCCCTGCACAATAATAACACCTTGTAGTTACAACTAGTTGTATGGTAAGGCAATCTGTAATATGGGAGGATTTTATAGGAGATATATGGTAGGTAGATTGATGATAGAAGATAAATATTAAAGATGATATAGCACTGCACTGTTAGTTGTGTTCCACATATTCAGCTGCACAGAGACCTAAAGGTGGTTACGCCCCACTTTTGACAAAAATGGTTCTAATTCTGTTATGTTGCCAGTGGCATAACTAGGCGAGGCTGGGCCCCATGACAAACTTCTGCATGGGGCCCCCCTTCCCCTGAAAAAAATATATATGTATTTGTACTAACATGTTTATACAATTACACACATCAAAATATATAAATGGTTAATAACGGTGGTGAACCCCTTAACAGAAAATATGTCTGAAGCGCCACTTTTACACCATTTTACATCACATAAAAATGTGATAAAAAGTTATCATAAGGTCGCTCAGTCCTCAAAATGGTAGCAATGAAAACGTCAGCTTATTTAGCAAAAAAAAATTACACCTCACACAGCTCCGTACACTAATGTATGAAATAGCTATTAGTGTCAGAAGATGGCGAAACAATTTTCTTTTTTCATACACAAAGTTTTATTGATTGAAAAAATATTAAAATACAATAAAACTTGTATAAATTTGATATTACCGTAATTGTACCCAATCAAAGAATAAAGGAGACAAATCATTTGGAGCACAGAAAGTATTAAAATCTGAGCCCACAAGACAGTGATGCAAATGTGTTTTTCCGCAAATTTCCACACTTTTATTTCCATCTTCCCAGTACACAGCATGGAATAATAAATAACTGAGAAGTAAAATTTGTTACGTAAAAAATAAGCCCTCACACAGATCTGTACACAGAAAAATGAAAAAGTTACAGATTTTTGAAGGTAAAGAGAGAAAAATGTGGTTTTAGGTGTTACGGGGGGCGGAGTTTCAGGTGTTTGGGCGGGGTTTCAGGTGTGTGGGCGGGGTTTTAGTTGTTTGGGTGTTGGATGTTTCAGGTGTGCGGTGGGGTTTCAGGTGTGCAGGCGGGGTTTTAGGTGTTTGGAGAGGCCGGCATTAGGGCAGGTGTTCCGGCGGCCAGCAATTTATCCAACACAGAGGGAGGGGCCCGGACACAGAGGGAGTGAATTATGACCTGGCCTCCCTCCATGGGCCGGGTTACCCTCTGTAACCGCGATTGTTACGGCCCTGTATGCTGCGTTTTTCTTTTTTTCCTAATATACTTTTAAGGTGAGTAATTAAAAGGTGTCACCCACATCATCTTCACCTCCCTAGATTATCAGAGATGGCTGAACATGTTTATTTTGTTAACAAAAGTATGTTATTTTCTCCTATACTACTGGGTGGTCTACCAGCAGCAGTATATAGAAGTCCTAAAGAGCTGGGTTACAATACATTTGTGTATGTTGTATGCAGAAGTAGGACTGTAAAAATACATTTAGATTCTACAATTGTAGCTGGTACATGGTAGTCTCCTCTAACTGATGAGTTCTTACATTTCTGCACTTAGATTTCTGCACCAGGATGAAGAATTGTAAAGATAATATAGAATATAGGACTTCCTACCAACATTGTAAAATCTTACATCATTAGCTTCTTATGCCGTGGCTTTAAAAAATTAGCCTGAAGGGTACATAGGATTGTACCCCAGTGCACCAAGTCCATCTACCATTTTGCTATATAAATGCTTCTACACAGTCCTGCTGCTACCAACAGCAAACATAAAGAAAAGCTTGCACAAATTTGTGCATGTTAAAGCAGTGTCACGTATGTTTTTATCTAATGGATATATATTTTTATTTGCATTTTTTGTGTATTTCTTCCAAAGTTCTGCAAAGGTGTCAACAGAGCCCCTCCAAACAATGCAAAATGCAGTTCCAGAAGTAGCTGGGGAGATGTGATGTTGTTATATCTGTTCTGACAACACGTTTGCTGTTAATGTGTTTGCATGTTCTGCCCAGCAGCAGTGAGGTACTGAGGAGGAGGAACGGTCTGGTTTGGGGCAGTTGTTACAGACAGAGCAAGGAGAAACATAAAATAAAGTTGTCTCTGAGCCTGCACTCCAGTGATCCAGTGTGGGTTCCTTGTGCATGGTGTGTGTTCCTACCACGACATTACAACTGGTGACGAGGATTAACTATCATCAAGTAAAGGTATTTCAGTAGCACAGAAGATTGCTACCATCTGTAATATTAGCACCTACCATGGCCTGTCCACCTGCATTACTTTCCTTTGATGTGCACAAGTCCCAGGCAAACTTGGGAGTATGCCGGAATAAGTGGCTAAAGTGCTTCGAGAAATATTTGCAAGCTATGAACACCACTATGACTCTTGTACAGTTGCTTGCACACATGAAGAGCAGCCATCTTATGAAGCAAAGATCACTCAGGAACCATGGGGCTCATTTACTAAGGGTTCGAATGCTGCACTTTCGTTGGGTTTCCCGAATATTACCGTTTCGCGCCGAATTGGCCCGGGTTTTTGGAGCACGCGATCGGATTTTGGTGCATCGGTGCCGGCTGGCACGCAACAGAAAGCGGGGGCGTGGCCATCAGACAACCTGACGGATTCGGACAAACAGCGAAATTTGAAAAAAGGATTTGTGTCACAAGATCAAGCACTCACATGCACCGGAAAGAAGAAGATGAACTCCGGCGGACCTCGGCGCAGCAGCGAAACAGGAAGGAACTCAGACACACAATCTTAGTGAATCACGCCGGACCTGAATCCACGTCGGACAATGCACCGCGACGGGACCGGGTAAGTAAATCTGCCCCCATATGTTCCTCATACACATGCATACCTCCCAATTTTTGGCCGAGAGAAAGAGGGACAAAAGCCCCTCTCCCTTTTTCTAAACCCCATCGTCCCACCCAAAAGCATAGTATTAAATTGACCTTGATGGTCCCCACATGGTACAATGCCCCTTTTTTTGCCTAACTCCCTGTGAAGGAAACCGCAACGTTCCGGACCCCTGAAGGGTACGTAAGGTCACTCAGTTATCCTTTTACAGACACTCCCAGAACGCACGGGTTCTGAGAGGCGCAGGAAGTGATTTAAAGTTGTCCACACAACTTCCGGATATGGCACAACCCTAAATCAAATCCCTGAATGGCTATAAGATCCCTCTCACTAGCCGCAGTGAGACAGAATATTATCAGCCTTATGCTGCCACCAGTTCTCCTTTAATATAAGCCCGGTCCGTAACGGGATTATATAGGGTGAGGAACCAACCCGGTAGCATGTATATAAGCGAGAAACCCGGACGTAAGATTCGTGATCGAGATAAAAGAGCAACACAGATTAGATTTTATATTTAACTGCCTTAAGGGCACACTAGACAATACAGTACACACAATAGATATATACAGTAAACAGAGTACAAATTACACGGGTAGCACCACAAGTCTAAGCAGTTTAGTTAGTTAGTTACCTGTGTGTGTGGCCTAATGGGGATGGATAGTCCACACTTTTAGATCCTCCCTGCGCTTAGTTGATGTTAGTTTCCCCCAGGGCAAAAGACACCGGCCCCTTCAAGGGCGCCCGATTATATCAGGTGTGGACACACTTCTGCCCATCCTTAAGGGGGGTCAATGGTCCCTCCTACCTGATATTACATCCAGAGCCCTGGAGAAGCCACAGCTACCCCATGGGAAGGTCCTGGGGTCATGGTTCTGGTATCATTGGATCCGGGTGAATCCCAGGATCGCATTGATACCAAACCTGACCCATTTGCTATGGTCCTATCCAGAGATATTGATATCTCTGGATCTGAGTATCCTAGAGCAATGAACAATGGGTTGTTATGATTTATGGAGAATAACCAATCCAAAAATGTATTTGGTGTTCTGGTGAGACAGACCATAACTTCATAACTGTCTCTATTCAACCTGGTGATGTGAAAGTTTTAATGGCTCTTTGTTTGAGACTGGGGAGACGAGGGGGGGTGAGGCCTGTAGTCGGTTTGTCTGTATAGGTCTTTGAAGCCCGGTCACATGCTGGGTTTGTCAACAAACTGGCTCATTTAGGTTAATTTATGGTGGTGAATTACCAGCAGGCCTCCCCTCCCCCTGGTCACATCATCACACCTCCCTCCTATAGAGGGCGCTAAGGGATAATACCTTTGTGTTTCCCCATGCGCCCACTCACTACCTCTCTATGCCTGAGAGATACCCAGCTTCAGCATCACGCCAGTCACCCAGCTGTGGCGCTGTTGCACCTCAGGGGGGACCCGATATGCTGAAAACTGGGATGGGGTTTGGTCCCCGGGGTCCATGTGATAGACTGCCAACGGGTTCCTCCCAGGTTGGTTGCTGAGCAACTCCCGGAAGGGGTGAAGGGTTGCCCGCAGCTGGGACCTGTGGTCCGCCTGGAGCTGCTGGCAAGCCTCTACATCCGCAATGGATTCCTCTGCCCAAACTGGACAGAGTACCATTGCATGTGGGTCACTGAGCCATACCTCTGGTGTACCCTGCTGAATTGCCCTCTGGTACAGTCGCCCTTGGTCCCAGGCCCGCTTGGAGTCGGAGTCCAAGGGAGACTCTACCACCTGCTTCTCCTTAATTTTCAGGCAAGCGTCAGCATCTACCGCTGCCGGAAACTCCTGGCTGGACGTGGCAAGAATTGGTGCAACTGCCCCATCTACTGCTGGTTTCCCAGGATCGATCTCCTGGCCTCTGTCTGACTTGGCAGCCAATTGGGAGGAAGGTAGGAAGGCAGTGGACCCCCAAAGGGCCTCGACGCTACGCCTGCACGTCACCGCGGCGATGGTCGCCGTGACCGCAGGTAGTGTCTGCTTCCTCTCAGCTTCCAACCCAGTTTCCAAGGCAGACAGACTGACCTGGTGCTGTGACATTCCAGTTGGGAATGGGCCATGTAGCGAGTCCTTGCCGTGAAGACCTACCTCTACCGGCACTTTCCCGTCCTCGCTGACAGGCCCTCCCTCCTGAGACCACTGACTCGACGTGGTGAGAGTAGAAGAAACCCCCACGCCTTCTGCCAGTTCCGCCGGATCTGTGTCCTGGCCTCCATCTGACCTGGCAGCCACTTGATCAGAAGGGAGGAAATCGGCGAGCCCCCGAGGGGCTTGAACGCTCCAGCTGCGCGGCCCAGCGGCGATGGTCGCTGTGACTGCAGGTAGCGTCCGATTCCTCACTGCCTCTGACCCAGTTGCCAAGGCAGACGGATGGGCCCGATCCTGAGACAGTCCGGTTGGTAAGGGGCCCTGCAGTGGGTCCTTGCCGGGAAGACCCTTCCCGTCCTCACTTGCAGGCCCTCTTACCTGAACCCCCTGACTCGACGTGGTGAGAGTAGAAGGAACCCCCACGTCTTCTGCCAGTTTCCCCGGGTCTGTCTCCTGACCTCCATCTGACCTGGCAGCCACTTGATCAGAAGGGAGGAAGTAGATGAGCCCCCGAGGGGCTACAACACTCCGACCGCCTGTCCCAGCGGCGATGGTCGCTGTGACCGCAGGTAGCGTCCACTTCCTCTCCACCTCTGACCCGGTCGCCAAGGCAGATGGACAGGCCCTGTCTTGAGACAGTCCGGTTGGGGATACGCTCTGCACAGAGTCCTTACCTGGGCACTTCACTAGTCCCGGTATTTTCCCGTCCTCCCCTGCAAGCTTTCCCCCCTCAGCTGTTAGCCCCCTGTCTCTCCCTACTCTAGGAGTGTCAGAGGACAACAGGTATCCAGAGGATGACAGGCCACTCCGCATAGTAGCCTGACCCTCTGCTTGGATGGTCCCCTCCCCCAAGGGCAAAGTGGGACCCATGACCCTACCCACCCCCACATTCCTGGCAGTAGGTAGGTCACACAATTCAGTATTATCATTGACAATATCAACATCAGAGTCATAACAAGTCTCAATAACAGTTACAGCGGCCGGCTGCATATTGCTGTCTGAGCAGTCAGTCCCTGATGATTCTGGGGTCACATACCGTGACACTAGTCGGCCCAAGTCTGTTCCCAGCAGAACACTCACAGGAAGGTCAGGTGACACGCCCACCTCCCTCATGCCCCTCCCTGCACGGTTCTGTTCCTCCAATTCCCGAAACCGTGAGGGTTTTCCCAGGTATCAAATCCTGTGGTGACACCAGTTCAGGCCGTACAAGGGTCAATCCAGCACCAGTGTCTCTCAGTCCCATGGCCGTAGCCTGGCCTATGGTGACAGGCTGCAAATTATCAGGGGACCTCCCACCACCCCCACCCACAAACAAAACAGGAGATGGTGTCAGGGACGGTCCTGGGCCTCTCTGGCGCTGTGGACACATGGCCTTGAGGTGTCCTGGTTGTCTGCAGAAATGACACAGATGGTTTTCGCCCACTGATGTGAAGAGGGGAGCATGGGCAGGTGCCCCCTTGGGTACAGGGGTAACAGGGATGGTGTTCGTCTTACCCCCTCTCCAGCCAGCAGGTCTCCTGGTCTCCAGCGTCCGGTTGTTGCTGTATTCATCTGCCAGGCCAGCTGTTTCCAAAGCATCCTTGGGTTTCCGGTCACGAAGGTGCTGCTGTAACTCCTCCGGGCAATTCCACAAAAACTGCTCGATGGCGATTAGCTCCTTCAGCTGCTGGAAGGTGGTAAGTCCCAGTCCTGAGGTCCACTGGTCCACTGCTCGGAGAAGAGCCCTCATGTGATCAGTCCAGCTGTCAGCAGACCCCCGCTGCAAACTCCGGAGCTTCTTCCGGTAAGTCTCAGGGGTCAGGTTGTACTGACGGACCAGAGCCTGCTTGATATCCTCATAGGTCAGGGTGGTCTCACTGGACAAATAGCTAAATATCTTCAGGGCCTTCCCTCTGAGACGAGGGGTAATGTACCGAACCCACTGGTCCGCAGGCACATGGTACTGTTGGCAAGTTTTTTCAAAAGCCAGCAAAAAAGTGTCCAAGTCAGTACCTTTATCCAAAAGGGGAAAGTCCTCAGTCCGCAGCTTTGGGACATGGCTCTCTGGCAACACTGGACTAGCAGGAGCAGGCTGTTGTAGCTGGAGCATCTGCAGCTGGTGTTCACGCTCCCGTTGCCTTTCTGCAGCTTGTGCTCGCTCTCGTCGCTCTGTAGCCTCTACTTGCTCTCGCCGCTCTGCAGCAGCCATGAGGGTCTCGTATGCAGCATGGTTCCCCGCCTGTAAACTGGACAAGGCAGCTTGCAAGATGGCCGCCGAGCCCATCAGACCATGTAAGTGGGCGGGCAGTGGGCGGTCCAATGTGGGACTGACCACTGGCGACTGGCTCCTTGGGGAGTCTGGGCAGAGCTCCCCCTCGCCTTGAACAATAGCGCCCCCCACCTCCTCCTGGTCCAACTGCGGTACTGCATCGTCCTCTGTAATGTCCACAGCACTGGCAGTATTCTTCCTGCCTTTGTTCCTACCGGCCATTATCACAGCTGTTGGTAACTAACAAAGAACTGCAACTTGATGTACCTCACACCTTACTGTAATTGCACTCTGCTTGTGTCTAGTGCTGAATTGGTCTTAAGATCCCAACACAAACGCTGCTGTTGGCAATCTTTAGTATTTGAGAGTATGGATTACACAATCAAACACTATTATCTCGATTATCCCACCGCTTGCCACCAATGTGAAGGAAACCGCAACGTTCCGGACCCCTGAAGGGTACGTAAGGTCACTCAGTTATCCTTTTACAGACACTCCCAGAACGCACGGGCTCTGAGAGGCGCAGGAAGTGATTTAAAGTTGTCCACACAACTTCCGGATATGGCACAACCCTAAATCAAATCCCTGAATGGCTATAAGATCCCTCTCACTAGCCGCAGTGAGACAAAATATTATCAGCCTTATGCTGCCACCAGTTCTCCTTTAATATAAGCCCGGTCCGTAACGGGATTATATAGGGTGAGGAACCAACCCGGTAGCATGTATATAAGCGAGAAACCCGGACGTAAGATTCGTGATCGAGATAAAAGAGCAACACAGATTAGATTTTATATTTAACTGCCTTAAGGGCAAACTAGACAATACAGTACACACAATAGATATATACAGTAAACAGAGTACAAATTACACGGGTAGCACCACAAGTCTAAGCAGTTTAGTTAGTTAGTTACCTGTGTGTGTGGCCTAATGGGGATGGATAGTCCACACTTTTAGATCCTCCCTGCGCTTAGTTGATGTTACTTTCCCCCAGGGCAAAAGACACCGGCCCCTTCAAGGGCGCCCGATTATATCAGGTGTGGACACACTTCTGCCCATCCTTAAGGGGGGTCAATGGTCCCTCCTACCTGATATTACATCCAGAGCCCTGGAGAAGCCACAGCTACCCCATGGGAAGGTCCTGGGGTCATGGTTCTGGTATCATTGGATCCGGGTGAATCCCAGGATCGCATTGATACCAAACCTGACCCATTTGCTATGGTCCTATCCAGAGATATTGATATCTCTGGATCTGAGTATCCTAGAGCAATGAACAATGGGTTGTTATGATTTATGGAGAATAACCAATCCAAAAATGTATTTGGTGTTCTGGTGAGACGGACCATAACTTCATAACTGTCTCTATTCAACCTGGTGATGTGAAAGTTTTAATGGCTCTTTGTTTGAGACTGGGGAGACGAGGGGGGGTGAGGCCTGTAGTCGGTTTGTCTGTATAGGTCTTTGAAGCCCGGTCACATGCTGGGTTTGTCAACAAACTGGCTCATTTAGGTTAATTTATGGTGGTGAATTACCAGCAGGCCTCCCCTCCCCCTGGTCACATCATCACACCCCCCCCCCCCATTAACCATTAACCCCATATAAAACCCCTCTTTAATTTTATCCTCCTTTTAATCCTTCCCCTACCCCTCCTCACATGGTGTTGTCCCTGTTCTCCATCCTCCTTCTGTGCCTAATGTCCTCCATCCTCCTGTGGCCTCCTGTCCTCCACCCCCCTCCTGTGGCCTCCTGTTCTCCATCCCCCCCCTGTGGCCTCCTGTCCTCCAACCTCCTCCTGTTGCCTCCTGTCCTCCATCCTTCTCCTGTGGTCCCTGTCCTCCATCCTCCTCCTGTGGCCCCTGTGCTCCAGCCTCCTCCTCCTGTCCCTCAGCCTCCTCCTCCTGTTCCCCAGACTCCTCCAGCATCCTCCAGCCTCCTACTCCTGTCCTCCAGCCTTTATACTCTTCCTGTCCTCCAGCATCCTCCTCCTGTCCCCCACCCTCCTCCTGTGTCCTCCAGCCTCCTCTTCCTGTTCCCAGCTCCCCCTGTCCTCTACCCTCCTCCTCTGTCCTCCATCAGCCTCCTCCTGTGTCTTCCAGCTGCCTCCTCCTGTGTCCTCCAGCTGCCTCCTCCTATGTCCTCCAGCTGCCTCCTCCGGTGTTCTCCAGCAGCCTCCTCCTGCCCCACAGCAGCCTCCTCCTGCCCCACAGCAGCCTTCTGTCTCTCAGCAGCCTCCTTTTGTGTCCTCCAGCAGCCTCCTCCTGTGTCCTCCAGCAACCTGCTCCTGCGTCCTCGAGCAGCCTCCTCCTGTCCTCCAACAGCCTCTTCTTGTCCCCCAGCAGCCTAGTCCTGTCCCCTAGCAGCCTCCTCCTGTCCTCCAGCAACCTGCTCCTGTGTCCTCCAGCAGCCTCCTCCTGTCCCCCAACAGCCTCCTCCTGTCCCCCAGCAGCCTAGTCCTGTCCCCCAGCTGCCTCCTCCTGTGTACTCCAGCTGCCTCCTCCTGTGTCCTCCAGCTGCCTCCTCCTGTGTTCTCCAGCAGCCTCCTCCTGTCCCCCAGCAGTCTCCTCCTGTGTCCTCCAGAAGCCTTCTCCTGTGTCATCCAGCAACCTGCTCCTGTGTCCTCCAACAGCCTCCTCCTTTCCCCCAGCAGCCTCCTCCTGTCCTCCATCTCCCACTTTTCTCTATCCTCCCCCTGACCTACAGCTTTCTCTCCCAGTGGCTCCCTGTCTCCTGGCATTAAAAAAACCCTGTTTCTTACCTTTCCTCATTCCCCCGCTGCAGTCATTTCTTCTCTCGGGCTCCGACTGACTCGTGGAGGGGGCGGTGCCAGCCGCGGGCCGAGCTACCTCCTCACATGACTTGTGCAGCAAACATTATGTGAGGAGATAGCAGGGACTGATAGCAGGCGGAACAAACCGGAGGAGAGGACATTCTCCCAGCCGCCCATGATGCCCAAAAACCAGGACTGTCCCAGCGAATCTGGGATGGTTGGGAGGTATGCACATGGTACAACCTGCTATCACTGTGGTTGTTTCTTTCCTCCTGAGAAATCTTGGTCAGCACAAGGATCAACCTGCCACAACTGTGGAAAACAGATTCCTTTTGCTAAAGTCTGCAGATCATCATCTAAACCACAAGGCCCTCTCCCTATCACGAAAGAGCACATACCTATCATGGAAGAGGGGTCTCAAACTGTACATGCATTTACTAATCTAAAACAAGTAATCTTTATAAATGGCAGTCCTATGGAAATGTTTTTGGAAATAGGGCATCTGTTAATGTTATTAGTCAAATTGTGTATGATTGTCTTTAAGACAAACTTGTTCTGCAAGGTGCCAACCTGAAAATATTTTCCCTGTGTGGCAAATTTCAGCCAGAACTGGCAAAATTCATATTCTATAGACATGTTCTATGTGGTGGACACGTTTCTCAGCTGCAGTAGCGCATTAGCTCTCGGTTTGGTAAAACTGGTCAACAATGACAACAATTTATCTGTTCCAAAACTTACACATAATGGGGGATATGATAGCCCCATATGTATGATAGCCCCGTCACTGCAAATTTGCAGACCGATACATCAAGAGGCTTCTACCTCTTGATGTATCGGGCTGCCAGCAGCGCAGCGTTTATCCTACGCCAGTCAGGGCCTGGCATAGAAAATAACGCAGCCGGCGACTTTTTACGTATGAAAAGTCGCCGGCAGCAGGGAGTGCGCAGGCGAGGGGACAGTAACACCCCGCGGCGGCCCACTCCCGTCCGCCCGTGCCCCCTCTTCACGCCCCTTCACGCCCCACTGGCATGAAGGTGGCGGATTGGGGAAAATAATCGCAAAAGCTAGCAATAAGCTAGCATTTGCGATTATTTCAGGGCCTCTGCGCCACTGGCGGTGCGCAGAGGTCCTGATAAATATCCCTCAATCAGTCAGTACAAATAACACTTCAAATGCATGGAATACCCTTTCAGGTTTCAGGTTTGAAACCCTACAGATTCTTTTTCAAGACATCCATCACCAAACTCCACCAAAGATGACACACTGTCCTAGCTGAAGAGCACGTAAAGTTCTGGGGCACATTTTAAAATGGCTATGGCCAGTTTTCTGACAGACTTTGCACGTTCTTTTTAGTGAAAACTGCTTGCACAGGTATTTAAGAAGTGTCTGCACCACATATGTGTCACATGCAACACAAATTAAGGGTCGTTCCGGTGTTCAGTCGGGCCGTGCACCTGATTTAACATGCAAAGTCTGTTGCGCACCCTATGTTAAAGGTGCACCACAAAAAAGTTGGTGAACTCTGTCGGGCCAGTGTAGGCAAGCAACAGATTCATGATTTCTGATGCACATTCTTGAATGAAAAATTGCTATTCCTTCAATACTGAGGCTCATCTTCAACCACCTGAACAAGCAGCATACTTGCAATAATTCACTTTTGGTGTCAGACTCACATCAACTCCTGTGTGACAACCTCCTTGTGATACCTCAGAAACTACAGGTCAGAGTACTTGATTTGGCTCATGAAGCTCATCAAGCTGTTGTAAAAACTAAGCAACTACTTAGAGAGAAGGATCAGACAGTAGGTGTTCTCTGTAAGGAGACAATGCCAATTAAGGCCACCTTAAAGGCATGTGGAGAGAAGGTATGGTTTCCATGAGTCCCTCATCAAAGCATGCATTCCTTGCCAACAGTGGTGATGTTGCTATATCTGTTCTGATAACACGTTTGCTGTTAATGTGTTTGCATGTTCAGTGAGGTACTGAGGAGGAGGAACAGGCTGGTTTTGGGCAGTTGTTACACACAAAGCAAGGAAAAGCATGGAATTAAGTTGTCTCTGAACCTGCAGTCCAGTGATCCTGTGTGGGTTCCTTCTACATCCTAGGGGTTCCTACCACAATACACACAGGATACACATGTCATGAAAATGCAATATGGATGGAGTGGTGGGTATGTAAGAAGTGCTTTGTGGGGGTATGTAATAGCCGGTGAAGCAAGAGCTCAATGGGCTTTCAGATCTCCAGGGCTGCTACCTAATGCTGTCTGCAGCCTTTAAAATAAGATTTCCAATTTTAGTAGTAGAAGAATAGTAATACTTGTTCAAGGTTTGAGAGTTATTCTCTTGTAGGTTCCAATGGAAGCATACATAAGAATGGTCTTTTATTAAGATATCAGTTTGTAAGATTGCACTTATCTGCTTCCACAACCTATTAAATAAAAAATATAATAAGATTTGTAAAAATTGTAATGTTTTTAGTAATTTAGTTCTGTTGAAACATCTGCATCTAATATTACATACACTTTTATCCAGAAACAAATGTTAGCATACAGTAAAGAAAATGGTGCCAATGAATTCCTGTCCAGTAGCATGGGACAGATATATTATTAAAAACATAATTTCAAATCCATATTAAGGATTAACAGATAGACCTCATGTGGAGCTCTTTCCACTAAACCAAATCTGCCGGGTTTTTATTGAATTCTTATGCGTTAGTTTCTGACTATTGAAAATATTTTTATGCTTCTAAGACATTTTACCAAATCGAATGTATTATCAACAGATGCATTTAATAAAATTATGAACTGGAGTTTTAGATTATATAACCCAAAGTCTCAAAAATGTCCAAGGACAAATAGTCCTCTATATTTTTGTAAACATACATCTAATATTATGATAATTTAGCGTATTTAGCATTTTTATTATTTTCTGTATAATTTATTTTATTTTTAGCATATAACAAAACGGAAATAGAAATAAATCTCTAGCTCTAAGGGCAAGGTTTGAGTGAGTAGATTCAGCAAATTTTCCACACTGGAACTGATTTATTATTGATGGATTAAATAAAGGTAGCCTAAAGCTAGAGGAGTTAGAATGAAAATATACCGAAAATATCAAGGAAGCAGACACAATATTATATTATATGGGTCAGATTTATGAATGTACAAATGAAACTTTTTAGTCATACCTAGCGCCAAAAAGAATGATGCACATTACTTTAGACAGCTTTATGAACTAGGTAAAGTATGTCATATAAAGAGTATGTCATATATGTCATATAAAGAGTGCTCAACATGGTGAAGAGTCACCATATACTTTCCGCATTGTACACAAGAAGAGATGTGTCTTCGTAACAGGGTAATTTTTTTTACTTCACTAGATTTATTATCTACTTGGTTTGTATATTCTACAGCATTTATTGCACTTTTTATTATTTTACATCATAACAAAACCATGCCTATATTTGAATAAAATCTGTCGTCAAAATTAAACATGATAAACCAGAGGTACTTTCTCAAAGGTACAGGCACCTTTCTTCTTATATTTGTTATCCATGGTCTCTGTCCTTTTAAAAATAACTTTTAAAATTATGTTAATGAGCCTTAAGGCCCTCCATGCTGCAGCTCCGTGCTCAACCTCCTCCTTTGTCTCTCCTACCTCAGCACGTGTAATCTAGTAGCAGCAGGAAGAGTATGGGGAGGGGAGACCTGCTCTACTCATTGTAACAGCCTGTGAAGCTGTAGCACTGAGGGGCTTTGGAAACACCCACCAGAGCCCTCTAGCGGATCGCTAGAATGAGGGGTCCAACCAATTTTAAACCCAAAAGTGCTGGCCCAAATGTAACACAAAGTGAATGGGGAAGTGTAAAACCTCCACAGTAATATCCAGGAAGGGGAGGGCGGTCTAGGGGTTCCATTCTGGAGTCCTTTCCATCATATATTCTGAACTTGTATGTATACCCTGAGTTACTGTCACACAGCTTATACATCTTCACACCATACCGTGCCCTCTTATTGAAGTCTCCCTTTAAATTGTACCAGGTACTTGTCTATGGACATATAGCCCTTACATAGCCTGGAGATGTGTTTGGGGTCATTGTCCTGTTGAAAAATAAATGGTGGCTGAACTAAACACAAACCGGATGGAATAGCATGGTGCTGCAAGATGCTGTGGTAACCATGCTTGTTCAGTATAGCTTCAGTTTTGAATAAATCACCAGCAAAACACCGTCACACCTCTTCCTCCATGCTTAACGGTGGGAACCAGGCTTGTAGAGTCCATTCGTCCACCTTTTCTGCATCGCTTGACACTGCGGTTGGAACCAAAGATCTCAAAGATCTCAAAGTCAGACCAAAGCACAGATTTCCACTGGTCTAATGTCCATTCCTTGTGTTCTTTAGCCCAAACAAGTCTCTTCTGCTTGTCCATAGCAGTGGTTTCCTAGCAGCTATTTTACCATGAAGGCTGCTGCACACAGTCTCCTCTTGTTGTAGAGATGTGTCTGCTGCTAGAACTCTGTGTGGAATTGACCGGGTCTCTAAACCTGTGATTTCTGAGGCTGGTGACTCGGATGAACTCATCCGCCGCAGCAGAGGTGACTCTTGGTCTTCCTGGGGGCAGTCCTCAAGTGAGCCAGTTTCTTTGAAGTGCAGATGGCCCACAGAAAAATTAGATAATGTGCACCAAGCTATAGAGACAAACTGCACAGATCGCAGACAGAAAAGTAAGATAACATGCACCAAACTAATAAGGACGAACCACACAGATGAAACATGGAAAAATTAGATTACGTCCACCAGCCTATACGGGCACATCTAACAAATGACGCTCTAGAAAAATATTATACCAGGTAGAATAACGCTGACACAGTGTACTGAAAGTGTGTTTGGGTTCAGAAAGGATGGACAGGAGATGGAAATACATGGATGACAAGGAAGGGATCATGAGGGATCCAGAAGGAAGGTAGGAGTAATAGTAGTGTAGTGAAGGTGTAGTGTCAAGCCCTGTCTTTTCAGCGATACCAAAGTAAAATAGTGCCAGTGGAGAGTGGAAACAAGCCTTTTTTACAGTAAAAACTGTTGCAATTGGCCAGAAAGATTTGACTGGCCATTTGCTGCAATCGTCAGGTTGGGACCGATCCAATTAGCTGGGCGACATTGGCAGGTGGTCCTCCTGCCTCCATCACTCGACTTTCATCGCGATATGTCATGTGACATGGTGACATCTGATGTAAATATAGTGCTCGTGCCATACTAGTATGGCGCTGAGCCATAACCGCGCGAGTGTGAACTGGTTAATAAAAGAATAGTGCTATATTTCCTGCTACTTTTAAAAGCTTCTCAGTTGCTAAATCTGGTTAAATATGCTAACCCTGCTCACTTTTCATATCTGTGGCATTAAATGGAAATTTGTTGTCAATATTTGTGCCAGGTAGCCAAAAATACTGAGAGCAGTGTTTCATAATTTCCCATGATTACATATATTGATATTTTGGTAAAACCATGATTAATTGTTGAATTTATTCCTGGCATCAGAACATTTCATGCAGTTTATAAATTTATTAACCTTCTCAATTCTCCTGAGTCAAATAACACATTTGTGTTTGTGTGATAAGTTCTCTAAAAAATGTGATATTGTTGGCCTCTATCTTCTCATATTACAGTACATACTGAATCAGAGACTTGCCACTGTGATACTGAGGTTTATGATGGATTTAAATGATCCCACAGTACAGTACAGTGTGCTAATGTCTCTCCTTAAACCACTGTAAAAATATATACTGTTTTTAATTAAACTCTCTTTCTTTTAAGGTGGTTTGAAGCTTCATTAAAGGAAACCTACCACCACGGATCAACCTATTAAGTTCCTCTAATCTATAGTAGTATAGCCATTTTTAGGGCTAATCCTTTACTCACCCAAATCTTTTATCATTTTTAATTCCCCCAATATGCAAATTTACTAAAGAGGCTACTGGGGCGTGGAGTAGCCAGACGTTTTGCATTTCGCCTACCAATCCATCTTCAGCGCACTGCTACAAGGAGCTGTGCACTATAGTAGTATAGCCTTTTTATGTATAACCCTTTTAGACCTTATTCTTTAGTCACCCAAATCTTTTATAATTTTTAATGCCCCTTATATCCAAATTTACTAAAGAGGCCATCCTGGTACAGTCAGGTTCTAACACTAGCTCTGCTTGTGAGCTGGTGCCAGAAGCAGGATGTAATAATATGACAGTTACCTAATTCTTTAAAGGGAACCTACCATTCCGATTCTACCTATAAAGGTAGAACGGGTGGTAGGTGGATGAACGGAACGTGAGGATAGCCCTTTTTGGGCTAATCCTCACGTCCCAGCTATGCTTTAGTAAACTTTAATGCTGGTATATACAAATATTGTTAAGCGGCTACTGGGGTGTGGAGTAGCCGGACATGAGGCTACTAGTTGTGGCTACTCCACGCCCCAGTATCCTCGTTCCTCCGCCTACTATGTAGGCGCGCAGCTCCTCGTAGCCCTGCAGACGGGCATGTGAATGAGCCCTAAAAAAAGATGCTTACTGCTGTGCTATCTTTACTAATAACATAACGGGAGGTTCAACAGAAGGTGCCGAACGCAAGTCTGAACTGAGCCTAATATGTTATTTTTGCTATACAGTAACCTGAAAACAAATAAAAAAAATAAATGCCAAAATTAGTGTGTTTTTTAAAAAATAAAATAATATAAATCAATACATATATGCACCCCAAATAGACACCACCAAAATGTACAACTTGTTTTGCAAAAAACAAGCCCTAAACCAGCGACATAAGTGGAGAAATATGACCTAATTTACTATGGAAGTAAGAGAAATATGGGTGACACAACCCCTGTGATTCATTCTAACATAATGGGGCAGAATTATCAAGCTGTCTGAAAGTCAGAATATTTGTAGTTGCCCATGGCAACCAATCACAGCTCAGCTTTCATTTTACCAGTGCTCATGAATATTTCAAAGGGAAGTTGTGATTGGTTGCCATGGGCAACTAGAAATATTCTGACTTTGACACAGGTTGATAAATCTGCCCCAATATGATTTAGAGATGCATTAGGAAAACTGGGGAGGAGGGAACATGTCCACATCAGAGAGTCATAACGAAATGGCTAAAACTCCTTACCAGAAGGAGCCACCTAATAGGTCACTGTTCCTAACCTAACCATAAGCATTGTCAAGTATTTATAAACTAATTTATTTCTTTTTAATATATTAGACACATTGTAAATAGAAACAGTGTCCATACTAATCTATAGTTATATATCAACCCACCAGGTACATAAAATTAATGAATTTCATAATGCAAGTAAATAGTATAAGACAAGGGATTCTTATTTTGTATTGTCCGTGTATATTGTTGCCATGGCACCAGTGCCTTTCATGCATAATAGCATTCGAATAACATTCCAACACTAAGTAATGTTCGAAAGCCTGTAAGGTGTGAATCAAAGGGAAATGGCTGCTGACCTTTCATATACATAGTCAGGTCTTCTTTTTCATAGTAAAATTCGATGAATGCTGCATTTTCCTTTATTTTCATTGGATTTTTTGTGTCCAGTGTTTTATGCTGTAAAAAACCTGAAGGATACCAAAGTTCAACTAAAAACAGTTTGCATAATTGTGCTGATTAAACCTTTGCTCAGAACCTCCACTGCTGTCCAATACTATGTCCTAGTTATCATACTCTTTTATTTCTATTTGCTATTATAGTCACAAATAGAACATAAAAAATAAAGAAATTGTTGTTTTCCAAGATTAAGTCATATAAAATCAAAATAATTGTTAATTTGCTTTTATTAGGAGCAATTTACAAGAGTAAATTTGAAATTTCATAAACCTGTTTATACGTTGGATCTGTACTCCAAAATGTATTTCAAATTAAGTCTTTTAGGTAAGAAAGTTTATGTAACATACAGTATATTATTCCATAGAAAATATTATACGGAAACAAATTACAACATAACCTCAATGAAATTGGTGACTTGCTCATATAAAATGGTGGCTTTGCAATTACGTCTCTGTTTCTGATTAAAATTTTATTGGTGTTTTCATAACAATAAACTAACCATAAAAGTGTTGTTTTCATCCCATAAACTAATAGACATAACTATATCTCATTTGTTTCTATGGAAACATGGTTATTTTTTATACACCATGATGTCACGAAAAGATGAAGAAATTTAAACTTGGCAGCAATTGCTTTCTAATGTTTTATTTCCCTAGCAGGAAATTTGTATAGTTATTTTTTACCTAAACCATTCGAAAGCCACAACTCTCAAAATGTTTCATTCACCATTAGTGAACCTGAACAGCTGGTCTCTACTGTGACCAGCTCCTGAGCCAGGCTATCCACAGATTCATAGAACTTACAGAGCCCTGTCGCCTCTGGGTATTAAAACTTGTTTTTACCAGACGTAGACAGCGCCCCCTTGTCTTTTGATGTGATTTAACCTGGAACAACTTTCCACCATATCATTTGTATGGACCGTTCATATATTAATACAAATTAATCATGTCCTCCCATAGTTGTCTCTTTCTGAGACTAAATAAATCTAATTGTTTTATTCTTTCAACATTTGAGTGTGTTGATTCTACTTAAAATTAAACTTTTATATCTGGAAAAAGTTCTTGCACATATGGTCATCGTGGTTGAACAAATAAAAACAATAAAATAAGAAGACTCTTCTCTTAACTCATCTTAAATCTCATATCCCCACCCCAACCTACCCCCCTAACCTCTGTCCCAACAAAACAACCCCTCCCATTGGTGGTCTGGATTCTAATTGTTCACATGATGGATCACCCCCACACCCCCCACGAGATGGAGAAAGTTGAAGATGCTGTTGGAAAAAGGTGAACCCCATTACTGCATTGTTAACTTTATGTTTTTATGTTTATTGTGAAACCAGTAAAATTCCTGTGACTGATGCAATGTAATAGCTGTCTTGATTGTATCCAATAAAAACAGTTTTAAAACAAACAAAATGTAACTTTTATTATCAAAAAGCTTTCAATAAAATCACACAAACAAACACAAAACATTTGGGGATCTGCCTATGATGCTGTGGTTTCACCCTCACTCATACACTACAACTATTTGTCTGTTTTAATTTTTATCAGTCAATGCTTGGTGTCAGTGTAAAGGATGACTTAGACAACATACATTTGTGAAGGGAAACCACAGTGAGGTACTATCTGGAAACATGAGTACTTAAGACCACATACTGAACTCATTTTAGAACTATTAGAGTTCAGTCTGACAAAGAATTTGTAGTGCTCCCGCATATGCTAATTTGCTCCTGGGCTGGTGGGAGGTCAGAGAGGACTTTGGGGATGAACTCAGCCGGTGGCAGGAACACATCTGCCTCTGGCTGAGGTTCATTGATGATGTGTTCATTCTATGGAGAGGAAATGAGGCTAGTTATTTATCATTTGTAGAAGAACTCAATACAAATTAGATGGGCCTGGGGTTCACCTGTGAATATTATAGGGAGATTGTCTTTTCTGGATGTACTAATTACGAGAAGTCCAGATAATAGCATTCAAACTGAGGTCTACTAAAAAAGGTTGGCAACAAACAGTCTCCTACATTGTGAGAGTGCACATTTGTATTCCGGGAAAAGGGGGATATCCACAGGCCAATACCTTCGGATATGGAGGAATTGTTCCAAATTTGGTAAGTTCAAGGAACAAGCAGCAGATCTGCGAACAAGATTTACTAACAGGGGTTATCTGGATTATATTTTATGACAGTGCTTTAAAAATTCAGTGGACAGAAAGCAAAGGACTCTGCTTACTCCAAAAATAAAAATGTTTAGGGCCTCAGCCTGAAATGACATTCAAAGAGATCAGATTGTAAGCAGTCATAACGAAAGACCGACTTTGGAGGAGAATTGTTTTTTAAGGAAACCTCAAGGCATGTTCAGATGTAGATCCTGTGTTCTATCTGATAAGATGATACAGATAAAGTAATTCTCAAGTGTAACAACTGGGGAGAATTTCCGCATCAAAGGCTTTATCAATTGTAAGTCCATAGGAGTAATCTATTTGGCTAAATTTGATTGCCCCAAGGATTAAAAAGGTAAGACCTACAGAGAGTTACGGGGAAGGGTAAGAGACCACTATCGGACATCGACAAAAACCTTGATACACCAATTGTACGTTACATGTGACAAAAGTATGGTGTCAAGCAATGTGGAAGCAATTTGTTTTCCAGGTATCTAGTTGATTCCTCCACTTCCTAGAGGAGGAAACTGTTACAGAATTATACTTCAAAAAGAGCATCGGTGTATCGGATGAAATGTGTAAATCCTTTGGGACTGTTTCAGAATTTGAGTTTCAAATTGAGTTTACATAGGATGTACCATATGTCCGGTTACATTGTATTACTCTATAGAGCGTAATTTTTTAGGGGGGCAAAAGTAGACATTTAGACATCTTTCTATATGGGTGATAATTGTTGATCACACAATCTAATGTCTGAGGTAAACAGAGATACATGTGAGAATATTTCTAGACAAATAAGGATTGCTCATTTTATGTAAAGTGTGTTCCTCAGGTAGTGTGTTCCTCCTGAGGAATGATATGGACTGCTGTAAAAATAACAAATAAAAATATTAATAAGAATGATCATAAAGCTCAAGCTAACCTCATATATATATATATACCAACATTGTTATCTAAAGCTTCTATAGCTATTCCTGCTATAGGTGATATCTAAGTACTTCACTGCCTGCATGAGAGAAGCAGCACCTCTAGCTTATATATAAGTGCTATACATTCATCCTATGAAGGGGTTAACCAGAATGAACTGAATGTAGTCTCCTCCAATGGACTTGCTACATAGTACTGGAGTGAGTGTTCCCACCCTCTAGTATGACACTGATGTGTGATTGAAGACTAAGGAGGCTGGTGTAAGTGGCGGGAGGCGCTTCTTTTTTAAAATGCCTTACTATGAGCAGGGACATTGCCTGTGTGACTCTGGAATTCATTTGTCTAGTGAGTAAAACCAAGGGTCTGCATAGTGTGGATTGAGTCCTGGTGAGGAGTAATACAATCTTAGGGGCTGTGACCCTGCTTAGAAAAAGCTCCCTATCAGTATAGGCAGTCCTGAAATGCCACACATGCTAGTAGTGTAGATTTGTACCGTGTTAGCCAAGGAGAGCAGAAGAAGACTGAAGAAATCAGGCGATACCTTTTTGAGGCTAACTGAGTATATCTGATGGTGAGCTTTCGAGAATACTAGTTCTCTTCGTCAGACATGATGTTATGCATGAAACAGAAAATTCACAGCAAATCATCAAAGGATATTAAAAAAAAACCTCCAAAACAACAGATTGATAAATACAGGGAAATCTTATTTACGACGGGACGGCATTAAAAACATTAAAACCCTGTGAGGCAAGACACAAGAGCCCTGGCTCTTATCTGCTTGTGGCCTCCAAGTCAGAGGTAGGAGGTCATGAAGCTGGCATGAATGTTAAGACCACTTTGTAAGGTGCTGAATCTCCTCATTAATTTATACTCCCATTCTTTCCTTTCCCTCTGTGTCTTAAAATGTCCCATTAAAATAGTAATCTGCAAATCTTCCATAGTGTGGTCCTCTCTGGAGAAATGTGCAGCTACTGGGAGATCTTTCCTTTCATTTTTAATATCAGATCTGTGCGAGTTCATACGTTGATGGAGTCTCTGACCTGTTTCCCCAACATAAAGGCCTGTGGTTGGACACTGTTGACACATAATAAGGTATACCACATTGGAGGACCTGCAGGAAAAGGTCCCCTTGATCTGATGTACCTGCTGTGATTGAGGTACAGGTACCTGGTCACCCATGTGAATGTGCTGCCATGTTTTACACCTACTTTTCAGAAATAATGGAGGTCTCAGGGCACTCCGGACAACCAGTTGTTTCAGGTTTGGTGGTTGCCGGAAGAACAGGAGAGGAGGGACTGGAAATATTTCTTTTAGTCTTGTAGTCTTAGTCTTCCTAAAGAACAGAGCGGCCTACCTGAGAAATAACAGCTTCCACCCCAAACATACCAGACAGTCTATCATATACAGCCAGGCCATACTCTACAACCGTATGTGTTCAGACAAGAAAGACCTGGAAAAACACCTCCTGGAGCTCAGGTCTGAATTTCTCCAGTTGGGCTACAGACCAAAAGTGACTGATAACCAAATAGGTAAAGCAGCAGCCATCAACAGAGATGATTTACTCACATATAAGGAGACACAACAGTAGACCAGAGTACCCCTAGTAGTCATTTACAGCCCACAACTGGAGATCCTACGTACCATTGCCAAGGAACTCCAACCAATCCTACATTGGCATTGGGGCACAATGCAAAACTCACCTTTCCTAGCCACAATATGAGGAGGAGAGGAAATATGAGGAGATGATAATCCATAAAATGAGATGTAGATGAGAGGGGCCACAATATGAGGAGGACATAAGTGGCAAAAATATGAAGAGGAAATAAGAGGCCACAATATTAGGAATAGATGAGAGCGTCCACAAAATGAGGGGGTGATGAGCAGGGCCACAATATGAGGGGAAGATGAGCGGTGCCACAATATGAGGGGAAGATGAGCGGGGCCACAATATGGGCACATGAAAGTTCATAATGTAAGGGGCCACAATAAGAGAGGAAGATGAGAGGGTCCACAATATGAGGTGGAGATGAGAGGGGCACAAAAATGAGAATGTGATGAGTGGGGCCACATTATGAGGATGAGAGTCCACAATATGAGGAGATGAGTGTCCACAATATGAGGAGATGAGTGTCCATAATATGAGGGTGGATGAGAGGCAACAATATGAAGGGGAGATGTGAGACCACAATATGAGGAGGAAATGAGAAGCCACATTTTGAGGGAGAGATTAGAGGGTCCACAATGTGAGGGGGAAATGAGAGGGGGCACAATATGAGGATGAGATGAAAGGGCCCGCAATTTGTGGTTGAGATGAGAGCAGTCACAATATGAGGAGGAGATGAGAAGCCACAATATGAAGAAATGAGAGTCCATAATATAAGGATGAGATGAGAGGGGGTACAATAGGAGGATGAGATTAGATGGGCCACAATATGAGGGGGAGATGAGAGGCCACATTATGAGAGGGAGATGTTGGGCCACAATAGGAGATGGCAGAAGCACTTATTGCTTTTAATATGTCCTACCTAATGCTGGACCCTACATCTTAGGTACATCTGGAGAATCTCCTCCTTAAACGCAGACTCCTCCCAGAACATAGACGTGTTTTTACTTAAATGCTTGCATTGGTTAAGTAGCAACAAAGAATGTTACTACTTACTGAACATAAGCATTTACGTCTAACACATCTGTGTGCCAGAAAAAGATTCTCCAGATGCGCCTGGAGTGTTATAAAACAAAATTCGATTGCATCTTGTGCACATCATCTTAGGCTACAATCTCATTATGTGTTTGCATTGTTTTAAAACATATTGCAAACACATAGGGGAAAGCGCACCTGAAAAACCATCCGTGTTTTTACGATCATTATTAATGATGTGTTTTGGGATGCATTTTTCCTGATGCATTTGTTGTGACTTTCAGACACAATGGGGGTCATTTACTAAGGGCCCGATTCGCGTTTTCCCGACGTGTTACCCGAATATTTCCGATTTGCGCCGATTGTACCTGAATTGCCCCGGGATTTTGGCGCACGCGATCGGATTGTGGCGCATCGGCGCCGGCATGCGCGCGACGGAAATCGGGGGGCGTGGCCGAACGAAAACCCGACGGATTCGGAAAAACCGCCGCATTTAAGAACCGAAAATGTGTCGCTCGGGACCCGCTTACCTTCACTCAGACGGCCTCGGTGAATTCCGGCGCGTTAAAATGCTTTTCAGCGCAGCAGCGCCACCTGGTGGACGGCGGAGGAACTACCTTATTAAATCCCGGCCGGACCCGAATCCAGTGCAGAGAACGCGCCGCTGGATCGCGAATGGACCGGGTAAGTAAATCTGCCCCAATGAAAACAGATTCTGTTAACGCAGTCTTAGAAGATACAGGTAATATTTCTATTTCGCACTAGGTGGGCCTCCAGAATCTATTTCACTGGTGGGCCCAAGGCCCCAGTCCTACCCTGCTAAAACAAACAAGTGATTCTATATTTGTGTGTGTGGGGGGGGGGGGATTACACCAAAATAATTGATTTAATGTTTTTTTTGTGACTTTTACTATGGGAACAAAATTGTGCTACACCTATAGGGCAGATTTGGATACTTGATACAATCACTGTCCTATTAACCCTTGATACTTTGTTGTCATTTATCTATCAGTGACAATTACAGTGGATAATATATTACAAAATAGTAACAAAACCCATTTAACTCACTGCAAAAAATTACGCTGGTCTGTTAAGGTATCCCTTGATATCCCAATGACGTGGTACAATCCTATGGTGAAAACGATAAAGATCCAAGAAGAAGCACAGGTAATTTGTAGATGAAACTATTGAAAATGTATTAATTATATACCGTATTTAACCTCTTCCTGCTCAGCGTCCGATATATCAGACGCTGAGCTCAGTGACTTAGCGCTCAGCGTCCGATATATCGGACGCTGAGCTGATGCCGGTTTGGCTCAAGATCTGAGCCGAACCGGCATCGGGAAAGACGGGGTGCCGGCTGTGACTGATAGCCGGCACCCCAGTGTAACACCCGCGATCGGAGTTGTCTCCGATCGCGGGTGCTTAACCCGTTAAATGCCGCGGTCAGCGCGACCGCGGCATCTAACATGTATCTGGGGGGTCTTTCCCCCACGATCGGCCCCCCCGAACCGTTTTCGGGGTGCGCCGATCGTTGCTATAGTAACTCTGGGGTCCGATCTGGACCCCAGAGTTACCTGCAAGAATTGCCAGTAAGATGGCGTCTGTGACGTCATCTTACTGGCACAGTGCCAGCCTATGCAAGTGTATAGGCTGACACTGATAATACTCTGCAATACATGAGTATTGTAGAATATTATCATGAACAAGCAATCAGAGGATTTCTTGTTCATGTACCATGGTATACAAGTGAAAAAGTAAAAAAAAAAATGTTATTCAATAAAAAAATAAAGTAATAAATCACTAAAAATGCCCAAAACCCCCAAAACATATAAAGAGACATATAACTAAAAAAAAAGTCTAAATCATAACACAAACCCCACATATATAGTATCACCGCGTCCGTAACAACCCGTAGAATAAAAGTAAATCATTATTGAACCCCCACGATAAACGCCGTAAAAAAAAACTGCTATAAACCTTCCAAAAATTATGATTTTTAGCTATTCAATCCCACAAAAAATGCTATAAAATGCGATCAAAAAACCATGTGTACTCCGACATGATACTGGTGCAAAGTACAACATGTCCCGCAAAAAAACAAGCCATCAACCAGCTCCGTAGCCAAAAAAGTAACAATGTTATGCCACTTGGAAGACGGCAATACATAAATGATAGATTTTTCCCCACATTAGGGTTTTGTTTGACAAATTTAGTAAAACATAAGAAAATATATTCAAGTCTGGTATCCCCGTAATCGTATCAACCCATAGAATAAAGATAACATGATTATTAGTCTATACGGTGAACACCAAAAAAAAAAAGAGTAAAAAATCCAGTACAGAATTGATGCTTTTCTACTCCTGCCCTCAAAAAAAGTTCCTAAATTTTCAACAATAGGTGATACCAACCCCAAAATGGTAACAATGGAAAAAGCATCTCATCGCGCAAAAAAAATGGCATCACATGGCCCTGGGTTAATTTATTGTGAGGAACCTGTTACAGATGTCACCGAGGTAACAAAATGTATTCATTATATGATTAAACAGAAGGCCACATGAAAATATAAGCAGGCATTAACCCCTTAAGGACGCAGCCATTTTACAGCTTAAGGCTCAGTCCCATTTTTTGGATTCTGACATGCGTCGCTTTATATGGTTATAACTTTTGAACACTGTTACTTATCAAAACGATTCTGAGATTGTTTTTTACCCACATGTTGTACTTCATTTTAGTGGTAAATTTTGGCTGATAAGTTTTGCGTTTATTTACAAAAAAAAAGAAAATATGATGAATTTTCAGAAAAATTTGCCATTTTTGAAATTTGAAATCATTGCGTTTTCAGGCAGATAGATGTACCACCTAAATAAATTGCTGAATAACATTTCCCATTTGTCTACTTTACATTTTCATAATTTTTGAAATGTCTGGATAATTTATTTTGATGTCACGCGGCTTACAATTCGAATAGCGCTTTTCCGGATTTTCAGAATTGACTATTTTGGGGATAAATACAGTTTTGAATGAAAATTTACATATTTAGCATCAAAACCCCCCTATATAATCAACCCAATTTCAAATCTGCACCCCTCAAGCTATCAGAAACAGATTTTACGAAGATTGTTAACCCCTTGAGATCTTCATAGTAATTACATCAAAATGGAGGCGAAATTTAGAATAGTCAAATTGTGCCGGTTATACGTTCATTTAGCCCTAAAATTTACACATTTCCAAAAGATAAAAATACAAAACCCACCATACAATTTGTTCTACAATTTCTCCCGAGTGCAGAGACCCCCCACATGTGGCCGTGACTTGTTTTATGGGCACACAGTGAGGCGCAGAAGGGAAGGAGCACCCTACAGCTGCCAGGATTTTACTTTCCTCATTGGCCTCTTTTGAAGGCTGTAAAATTTTCGCTTTTGCGCTATTAGGGCCATGTGATGCCATTTTTTTTGCGGGATGAGATGCTTTTTCCAATGTTACCATTTTGGGGTTGGTATCACCTATTGTTGAAAATTTAGGAACTTCTTTTTGAGAGCAGGAGTAGAAAAGCATCAATTCTCTACTGGTTTTTTTACTTTTTTTTTTTGTGGTGTTCACCGTATAGACTAATAATCATATTATCTTAATTCTATGGGTCGATACGATAACGGAGATACCAGGCATGAATATATTTTCTTGCGTTTTACTAAATTTGTAAAATAAAACCCTATTGTGGGGAAAAATCTATCATTTTTGTATTGCCATCTTCCAAGTGGCATAACTTTGTTAAGTTTTTGGCTACGGAGCTGGTTGATGGCTTGTTTTTTGCGGGACACGTTGTACTTTGCACCAGTATCATTCTAGAGTACATATGTTTTTATAGCATTTTTTGTGGAATTGAATAGGTAAAAATCATAATTTTTGGAGGGTTTATAACAGTTTTCTTTTACGGCGTTCATCGTGCGGGTTCAATAATTATTTATTTTTATTCTACGGGTTGTTACGGACGCGGTGATACTATATATGTGGGGTTTGTGTTATGATTTAGACTTTTTTTCAGTTATATGTCTCTTTATATGTTTTGGGGCTTTTGGGCATTTTTGGTGATTTATTAATTTATTTTTTTATTGAATAATTTTTTTTTTCTACTTTTTCACTTTTTCCACCATGGGAAATGAACAAGCAATAATCTGATTGCTTGTTCATAATAATACCCTGCAATACTTATGTATTGCAGGGCATTATCAGTGTCAGCCTATGCACTTGCATAGGGTGGCACTCTGCCAGTAAGATGACGTCATAGACGCCATCTTACCGGCAGTTCCTGCAGGTAACACTGGGGTCCAGATCGGACCCCAGTGATACCGTAGCAATGATCGGTGCCCCCCGAAAATGATCCGGGGGGGCCGATCGTGGGGGAAAGACCCCCCAGATGCATGTTTGATGCCGCGGTCGCGATGACCGCGGCATTTAATGGGTTAATCACCCGCGATCAGAGACAACTCCGATCGCGGGTGTTACACTGGGGTGCCGGCTATCAGTCACAGCCGGCACCCCGTGTTTCCCGATGTCGGTTCGGCTCAAATCTTGCAAGCAAGTTGAGTATTTGGAGGCCTAGGTCATGGATCTAAATAGTCAATTGGCAACACTGAGGGGCATTTTGCTAATGGAGTAGTGGTAATGGCCTAGATCAGACACAAATGGCACTGGCTAGGCTAAGTGAAGATAAGGTGGGTGGAGGGGGACAAGCTCAGGGTCACAGGCTGGTAGCTGGATAACAAGTGGAAAAAGGGGGTAGAGGGAAAAGTGGCAGGGAGGCTAGTCCCAAGCTGACAACACCTAATAAATATGCATGTTTGGGTGATATTAGGGATGCAAGCTGTCACGCTTGTCAGGGGGGCAAGCGGGAAAAGTCTCTGAGGGCAGAGTCTGTGGACCCACTGGAACACCGTGGGGGTCGGAATGGGACCCGCGGTGGCGGCCAAGGCAATGGATGCAGGAAACAGTCACAGCTTGAGATGACAGCACAAATGCAGTGGAGCACTGGAAATGCTGGTACGGAATGAAGACACCACTGGGCTGGAACCCTGGAAGGCACGGCAGAAGCACAGGAAAGAGGAGGTCACCACTGGGCTGGAACCCTGGACGGCAAAGCAGGAGCACAGTCGTATGGGAACGGACCACAGGAGACGGAGCACAGGACTTGGACCACAGGCTACAGACCACAGGACTCGGACCAAAGGACTCGGACCACAGGATACAGACCACAGGATACAGACCACAGGATACAGACCACAGGACACGGACCACCGGACTCGGACCACAGGCTACGGACCACTGGACACGGACCACAGGATACGGACCACTGGACACAGACCACAGGCTATGGACCACTGGACACTGACCACAGGATATGGACAACAGGACACGGACCATAGGATACGAACCACCGGACACGGACCACAGGATATGGACCATAGAATACGGACCACCGGACACAGATCACAGGATAAGGACCACCGGACACGGACTACAGGATATGGACCACAGAATATGGACCACAGGGATGTGTCTGGAAATGCACAGGGACACGGAGGCATCTGGAAACACTCAGGAACACGGAGGCGTCTGGGAACACTCAGGAAACAGGACCTCGGGATACACACAGGGACAGGACCTTGGGATACACACAGGGACAGGACCTTGGGATACACACAGGAGGCTTTCACTTCAGTGGGCAAGATGGCAACGCCCAGACGCTGCCATCTTTTTGGCACGGATTGCAGGTGTTACTGGTAAGCCTTTACTGCAATATGCAGCAAAGAATTACCGGCTATGGAGAGGGCTCCGCCCATGAGCCCTCTCCATGCACCGGCACCTGGCATATGACGTAGTATTATGTCACATGTCAGTAAGGGGTTAAATTACTAAAATACAAGGGTAGCAATGAAGCATTAAAGATTTATAAGGAGAAAAATTGATCCTGTGAAAAACAGATAAAGGTGGCCAAAATAGAAACTGAAAGAAAAATTGCCATAAAAAGTAAAAATAATCCCAAATTATTTTACAAATATATAAATAGTAATAAAAAATGAAAACAGAGAGTATGGGCCCTCTGTGGAATAACCTGGGGGTCATGGTAGAAGGGGATGTGGAAAGGGCCAATCTATTGAATGTCTTTCTCAACTGGCTTTACCCAGGAAAGTACCATGGGAAATTGCATGAGTTATGTACTATGGTCGACAGACCATTATTTCTAATATTTGAAGCTTCTGTCAAAAAGTGATCCTGGAAACTAGAGACCTGTGAGTCTAACATCGGTTTTGGTAAAGTATTTGAGGGGTTTATTAGAGATGCTGGACTATCTCACTGTAAATAACCTTATAACCCAGCAGCAGCATGGGTTTATAAGGGGTCAGTCCTGTCAAAGTTTGATACATAAAATGAGACTGCTGAGACTAGGGTAAAATATGTTTATTTGAGTAAACAAATGTCTTAGTGATAGAAAACAAAGGGTCTTCATTAATGGCACATTGTCAGATTGGCAGAGGGCCACATATTTTTAATATGTTTATTAATGACCTCTTAGAGGGTTTACAAAGTAGAATTTCTATCTTTGCAGATGATACTAAGCTGTGTAAAGTAATTAATATAGAGGAGGATAGTGTAAGATTACAGAGGGATTTGTGGAAACTGGAGGTGTGGGCTGACAAATGGCAGATGAGGTTTAAAGTAGATAAATGAAAGGTTATGGAATATTGTGTACAGTTTTGGGCACCAGTGTATAAAAAGGACATAGTAGAACCGGGACAGGTGCAGAGGAGAGCAATAAAGATTATTAGGGGAATGGGGGGACTAGAGTACAATGACAGATTACAAAATTTGAGATTATTCAGTTTAGAAAAAAGACAACTGAGGGGAGAACTCATTAAAATGTAGAAATACCGCTCCTCGATTCAAGGACCTTTGGATATTTTAACACACCTAATAACTCCTCTATCGACGCATAGGTTCTTACTTTCATAATCTAATTGCAACATTCCATTCTACCTGTTGAAGTACATTACAAACAATGCTATTCTAGAATCATAAGGTAAACACCTCCCCCACCAACCCCTCCGCATTCTAACCTTCACTTCCTCGGATGTCCGATGTCTATTCGTCTTTTTTGCTGTTCTCAAGTTCTGTAGCATTTGTTGACCATTGTTTGGTCACTTACTTTCTATAATACACCTTTTTAGTTATTGACTTTTGTGCAAATTGCTGACCATATTACGCACCATGTACGATGCAATATTTGTGAAGATGTTCACCCTTCACATGTATTATGCGCAATACTCAATAAAATATATTGAACCATAAAATGTAGAAATACCTGAATGGACAGTACAAGGATCTCTCCAAAGATCTTTTTATACCTAGGCATGTGCCCAGGACAAGAGGAAAGAAGGTTTTACCATCGATGTTGTAATGGCTGATAATTTGAGCATATTCAAGAGGGGCATGGATGCCTTTCTAGAGAGCAATAATATAACATTGTATGAGAATAGAACTTTTTGTTAGCAGTTTCTGTTGATCCAGGGAGTTACTCTGACCATCATATTAGGGGTTGGGAAATAATTTTTCCCTGCTTTGGGTCAATTGGCATCAACCCTTTTGCCTTCTTCTGGATCACTGCAATATAATGTATAGGTTGGACTTGATGGACTGATGTCTTTTTCTTTTACTATGATACTATGATGTGTAATGATGAAAGCTTAGAGTAAATAGGTTTTCCTAAGATTGGTGGGGATCTTCAATGTTGCATAAAAAGATGCTATGAACATTGTGTTGATAGAATAAAAAATTGGCCTTGTATCTGGTCCAAATTGTGTTTTATAAAGCATTCCTAAATTTTAAACAAGCAAGGAACAGGGGAAATTCCTGCAAATGCAGTGAAGCATCATAAAAGTTTTCATATTTGGTGAACAAAAACAGGGAAAGGAGGGCCTCAGAAGCATTTCCCTCGTGAAGCATCCGCAAAGAGACAAGAATGAGGCCACAAAAAAGGCAGCGGGTATGCGTCAAGCGTGGAATTAAAAAATATGCATTTTACCATTATCAAAGCACTGTCTATGCATAAACACTGATTTAAAAAGTATCTTTCAGCTCAATTTAACTAGACATGCGTTTCGGTCACGTTATGGAAAACTACCATGGAATGAATTTTAAAAAAGTTAGCTTCGAGGTAATCACCGGCAGCTAATAAGCATGCTCAGCCCGTGAATTAATGACCATATGGTGGCTCAATTTCACCGGCAGGAGTTTGGTGCTTTGGTATCCCAAAGTTACGCGGTGGCTCTTTGCATCATAAATAACTATAACTCCCATCCCCAGAACATTGTTTGGTCTGTGAAATGGGGCCAAGTTTTGCTGCAAAGCAATCTTAAAGGGTTTGGCCACTTTTCCTCATGTTTTGTAATGTGTGTGTAAGTAGTAGTATTCATGCATATAAGATCAAGGTGCTCATGGTAGGCCGATTGTTAATGGACAGATAAATATCACATGAGCCTCCATCTTTGGCCATTTTATGGACAGAAATGTCTGGCTGATAAGGTAAAAGACAAGAGACTTCATATTACATATCAATAAAGTGGTAAATATGATAGATGTATATTGGTAGATTACCTTATATCCTGCCCCCCCACACTTACTCACACATTGCAAAAAACATGAAGTAAAGTAAGCCCATTAAGAAAGAAGTCTATGATGTCACACATTTTGTGCCTAAAGGCATAGGAAAAAGTAAACCCAGCCTTTCATATGACAAATATTGTTTGTGGAAAAGTTTATGGGTTTAAGCCATCTGTTTTGTTTGCTGTATTGCTTTTTATGACATTGCTTTCAACCAATAACCTTCCATAAATGTTAAGTTGTTATGGGATGAATGGAGCCATTTCCAATTATGGGAAGTTAATATAAAATAACCAGATGTTTTTGCTGCTTAAAAGGGTGCTAATAATATAGAAAATATTGCAATGGAAAATGGAATTTTTTTACTTTACAAGAATCAAGTGAATTTACAAAAAAAAGTGTAAAATTAAGAATTATGATGTTATGAGAATGCATTCATCAAAAAATAAATACAGACAATGACTGAAATGTGCTTACAGTGGCCATTTAAATAAATATATTGTAGTAATATTATAAGCTGAAATAATTTACGACAAATGGTAAAGTGGATAGTTTACCTGGCATTAAAGACAATGGGGGTCATTTACTAAGGGCCCGAAACGCTCTTTTTCGTCGGGTTTCCCGAAAATTACCGGTTTGCGCCGAATTGCTCCGGGTTTTTGGTGCACACGATCGGATTGTGGCGCATCGGCGCCGGCATGTGTCTGGTCACAACAAGTGCCTTATGTTTAAGGGATAACTTGCTTATAGAACCCGGAGGCAGTGATCCCATCGATCACAAATGCGGGGGATGTTTAACCCCCAAATTAATAGAATATTAGGATCCTCTATTCTCTGCTGCATTTCTGAAAAGTGAATGGAGCAGCAGTAGGCATGCTTGACATGCTGTGCCATTTATTTAAGGTATAGCATACTGTACATCCATTATTTTGATCTATTTTGAACTGATGAGCACTCATGACTAGGCAACCCCTTTAAATGAATCAACAGGATGTCATTAGGGAAAACAGGACCCCTGTTCTCGTAATTTTTAACCTCTAATCTGTAAATAACAGGATAATATGATAACAGTTAGGCACAGGATAACTGTTTTAAGGGCTATTTGATATTTTTTTAATTTGTGTGTGTGTCACCCTATAAAGGTAGGTACTGAAGTACTTAAACATTTCAACCTAATTCTTTTCATTTTATTTTTACAGGCTTAAAAAATGACAACAGTTTGTAGCTATTGTTCCTAAATATTGTGACAGATGTCATGATTGCTTGTGGGCGTGAAGAATTTGGCTCCTGAGTAAAAATACAATTATCATATAAAATCAACAAGTTTCTGTTTAGAATTTTTGTATTACAAACAATTCAAACATCTGGCAATGCAATTTGTCAGAAAGATATAATGTAACAATGAGAGTATCCAGTAATATTTATAGCTTTTTCTCAGTGTACTTGCATGTGCTGAAGACTCTTATGAAATAGCTACATATAAGTTGTATTTTCCATTACTTAGCACAGTGTCATTGAATTAATCCATATCATTAATCACATAAAATACACTGCGTCTGTTTCTCAGTCTATGACCTCAGGCGATTTCAGATTTTCTCTTTCCAAAATAAATGTCTCACTGGGGTACATGTTAAGCATTTTCCGCTTCATGTTAGTTTCATTACTGTGTATCTCTGACTTTCTCATCAGTGTGACATCATTCGATTAATATATATCCGTTTAAACTGCTACTTAATTTTTCTCATAAACGTCATTTTACTTCATGGAATAATTTTCAGAAATCATGAATTTTCAGGACTGCCTTTTAATTTGAATGTGTACCCAAAATAACTTTAAGTGCTATAGGAGAAAATAGTTATTATTGGGGCAACAGCACTTTAGTTTCATGTTATAATACAAGTAATTTCTTTAATCTGTAATCAGTATAAATTCAGCTACCTGCTGGTGCAAAAACGTATCCTGAATGCAGGATGCAGAGTCTAAGGAATATCTCAATTATCTCAAGGGACTACATATTTCTTTCTGTCCGAAATGAATGTCTCACTGGGGTACAAGTAAAGCATTTCTGCTTAATGTTAAATTTCTTTTGCATACATCACTGACTTTCTCATTAGTGTAACATCATTCCGTTGCACAGATGTGGATTCTTTAAACTGCAGCTGGTTTGCCACTGACTTGCATGGGATGCAGATTCTCACACTAGTTGTTGGATGTGTTGGAAAATGTGGAACTCTTACAGCATTCTTATGTATTTTGAAGCATTGTTTTCAGATACATCAAGGCACATTTCTCCTAAGGGTGTCTGCTGGCATGTGTCTATGTCAGGATCAGTGGTAGTGCATGCTCTGTACCACCGCAGACAAAGACGTAAGCCGACACCAGGAAATGGAGTCTAAGTGGTACCCGGTTTTCACTAGAGCCCGCTGCAAAGTTGGACTGGTTGTGGTGTGATACCACCAGGTCATTCCACAGGCGCAACTTTTCTGTGGTGGCAGCCAAGGCGAAGTACAGAATCATAAGGCAAACTTGTGGTCGGGAAAAGGCAAAAGGTTAAGACAGGCAGCACAGGATCAAAGTCGGGGACGTAGCAGAAGGTCAGGACAAGCAGTGCAGGAGTGAAGTCAGGAACGGAATCTAGGTCACAACGGGAAATCAGGATATGGGCAAAGCCTAGAAGAGAGTAACGGCACTCACACACTTGTTAGAAGAGAAAATAGATAAAGTTTCAAAAGTGTACTTTCTAATGATGGCTCCATTTTAATCCTAGTTATACAAATCACTTCCGCAGATGAGCAACACAGGGCCAATGATTGAGGGAACAAGAGGGCATGCAAATATACAAACGGGATACCATAGGAATCTAAGAAAAAAATGATAAAATAAAGTAAATGGGGTAAATCGTTCCTACAAAAATACCCCAAGTTCATTGCGGCCATTTAATCCCAAGGGTCCCAACGCTCCGAATTTAATAATGTACCTGCTTTCTTGCTGGGGGAGAAGCATGAAGTGATCTCCTTTTGCCGTTGGGCAGTTAACTCTCTCAATTCCAGAGAACTTCAACACCCCCGGATCCCCTCCATGTTCCTTTTGTACATGCTCCTCTAGGCGACTGCTGCCATTACCTTTTGTAATGGACCTTTGGTGTTCCCTAAAGTGAGTAAACATTTTTCTGATCATCTTGCTGATATAGAACCTCCACATATACTACAAAATCAGAGCGACATGTAATAAAAGACCAGATAGCGTGTCTTATGGCTCCAAAATTGATGAACTTCAATTGGCCATTCTAGGTGCCATAGTTACAGTGGCCACACCTGTGATTACCAACAGGAGCACATCCATGGAACCATGTGGCACCCATGGGTGAGAACCTGCTGCGTACCAATTTGTCTCTGATAGTCGTACTTAAACGTCACTAGGGGTCTGTTGGCTGAAATATTAGCTAAGTCCAGATCTTGTCCTAAAATGTGCCAGTTTTTTGAATTGCTGAACGTATCGCGTTCTCACAAGGGTTGTTCTCATCACTGTTAATCCTCCTCAAACGTGGAAACTGACTGTAGGGGAGGCTACTAGAGATGAGCGAACATACTCGTCCGAGCTTGATGCTCGTTCGAGCATTAGCGTACTCGAAACTGCTCGTTGCTCGGACGAATACTTCGCCCGCTCGAGAAAATGGCAGCTCCCGCCGTTGTGATTTTTGGCGGCCAGAAACAGAGCCAATCACAAGCCAGGAGACTCTGCACTCCACCCAGCATGACGTGGTACCCTTACACGTCGATAGCAGTGGTTGGCTGGCCAGATCAGGTGACCCTGGGATAGACTAGCCGCTGCCCGCGCTGCTCGGATCATTCTGTGTCTGGATGCCGCTAGGGAGAGAGCTGCTGCTGGTCAGGGAAAGCGTTAGGGTGTTCTATTAGAATAGTGTTAGGCAGGAGTGATTCAACAAGAACCCAACAGCCCTTCTTAGGGCTACAATAACGTTATACTTTTTTTTTTTTGTTTGCTTGTGGCTGGGCTTGCTGGCACTAGTAGTGCAGCTAGTACCATATTGTGAGGAATTAGCAGGGGGACTTGCTACCGTTGTGTTTAGCTCTTAGTGACACACATATCCACCTCAAACACCAAAGTGGGAAAATTTATTAGGGGTTTGATTTCAATTAGGCACAGTCTGCCATTTACTTTTTATTTTACGTTTATTTTTTTAATAACTCAGTGTCATCTCATCTGGCATAGCAGTGTGCTTTCATACTTGGCTAGAAAATAGCCATAGGAGAATCCAAACGGCTTACTTACGCCTACACTAGCGTTATATATATTTGATTTCTGGTTGATCTGCTGGTGGCTGTCCTTGCTGCAGTGCATCTACTAGCAAATTGTGAGCAATTTGTAGTGAGAGTTGCGACCGCTGTGTTTTGCGCTTAGTGACGCACATATCCATCGCAAAGACCGAAGTGGGAAAATTTATTAGGGGTTGGATTTCAATTAGGCACAGTCTGGCAGTTTCTTTTTATTTTACGTTTATTTTTTCATAACTCAGCGTCATCTCATCAGTGTGCTTTCATACTTGGCTAGAAAATAGCCATAGGAGAATCCAAACGGCTTACTTACGCCTACAGTAGCGTTATATATATTTGATTTCTGGTTGATCTGCTGGTGGCTGTCCTTGCTGCAGTGCATCTACTAGCAAATTGTGAGCAATTTGTAGTGAGAGTTGCGACCGCTGTGTTTTGCGCTTAGTGACGCACATATCCATCGCAAAGACCGAAGTGGGAAAATTTATTAGGGGTTGTATTTCAATTAGGCACAGTCTGGCAGTTTCTTTTTATTTTACGTTTATTTTTTCATAACTCAGCGTCATCTCATCAGTGTGCTTTCATACTTGGCTAGAAAATAGCCATAGGAGAATCCAAACGGCTTACTTACGCCTACAGTAGCGTTATATATATTTGATTTCTGGTTGATCTGCTGGTGGCTGTCCTTGCTGCAGTGCATCTACTAGCAAATTGTGAGCAATTTGTAGTGAGAGTTGCGACCGCTGTGTTTTGCGCTTAGTGACGCACATATCCATCGCAAAGACCGAAGTGGGAAAATTTATTAGGGGTTGGATTTCAATTAGGCACAGTCTGCCATTTCCTTTTTTATTTTACGTTTATTTTTTTAATAACTCAGCGTCATCTCATCTGGCATAGCAGTGTGCTTTCATACTTGGCTAGAAAATAGCCATAGGAGAATCCAAACGGCTTACTTACGCCTACAGTAGCGTTATATATATTTGATTTCTGGTTGATCTGCTGGTGGCTGTCCTTGCTGCAGTGCATCTACTAGCAAATTGTGAGCAATTTGTAGTGAGACTTGCGACCGCTGTGTTTTGCGCTTAGTGACGCACATATCCATCGCAAAGACCGAAGTGGGAAAATTTATTAGGGGTTGGATTTCAATTAGGCACAGTCTGCCATTTCCTTTTTTATTTTACTTTATTTTTTTAATAACTCAGCGTCATCTCATCTGGCATAGCAGTGTGCTTTCATACTTGGCTAGAAAATAGCCATAGCAATAGGATAGCATTGTTTGGTTTTAAAAACTAAAAAACACAAAAAAAAACTAAAAAACACAAAAAAACACAAAAAAAAGTAAAAAAAAATTAAAGTTATAACTTTCATTTTCAAAATGTTTAACCCGAGGGCTAGGGGTAGAGGACGAGGGCGGGGACGTGGGCGTCCAACTACTGCAGGAATCAGAGGCCGTGGTCCTGGGCGGGGTGAGACACCACCTGCTGATGAGGGAGCAGGGGAACGCCGCAGAGCTACACTCCCTAGGTTCATGTCTGAAGTTACTGGGACTCGTGGTAGAGCACTGTTGAGGCCAGAACAGTGCGAACAGGTGATGTCGTGGATTGCCGACAATGCTTCGAGCAATTTGTCCACCAGTCAGTCTTCCACGCAGTCCACCCATGTCACCGAAATCGGCACTCCTCCAGCTCCTGCACCTCAGCCTCCTCCCCCCCAGTCTGCCCCCTCCCAGGAAAATTTGGCATTTGAACCGGCATACTCTGAGGAACTGTTTTCTGGACCCTTCCCACAGTCACAAACCACTTGTCCGGTTGCTGCTGAGCAATTTTCCGATGCCCAGGTTTTCCACCAGTCGCAGTCTGTGGGTGATGATGACCTTCTTGACGTAGTGGAAGAAGTGTGTAAAGAGGTGTCCGACGATGAGGAGACATGGTTGTCAGACAGTGGGGAAGTTGTTGTCAGGGCAGGAAGTCCGAGGGGGGAGCAGACTGAGGGATCGGAGGATGATGAGGTGACAGACCCAAGCTGGGTTGATAGGCCGGGTGAACACAGTGCTTCTGAGACGGAGGAGAGTCCTCGACCAGAACAAGTTGGAAGAGGCAGTGGTGGGGCCAGACGGAGAGGCAGGGCCAGACCTGGTGCATCAGCGCCAAATGTGTCAACTAGTGAAGCTCCCGTGGCGAGGGCTCCTGCGGCGAGGGCTAGATTTTCAGAAGTCTGGAGGTTCTTTAAGGAAACACCGGATGACCGACGGACTGTGGTGTGCAACATTTGCCAAACCAGGATCAGCAGGGGTTCCACCACTAATAGCTTAACTACCACCAGTATGCGCAGGCATATGAATGCTAAACACCCCATTCAGTGGCAACAAGCCCGTTCACCTCCGGCCGTGCACACCACTGCTCCTTCCCCTGTATCAGCTGATAGTCAGCCCCCTGCCCAGGACCCTGCCACAAAAACCCCATCTTCGCCTCCACGATCCTCCACAGCATCCACCAGCGTTCAGCTCTCCATACCCCAGACGCTGGAGCGGAAACGCAAATATAGTGCAACCCACCCGCACGCCCAAGCCCTTAATGTCCACATCTCCAGATTGCTCAGCCTGGAGATGCTGCCCTATAGGCTAGTAGAGACCGAGGCCTTTCGCAACCTCATGGCGGCGGCCGCCCCTCGGTATTCGGTCCCCAGCCGCCACTACTTTTCCCGATGTGCCGTCCCAGCCCTGCACCAGCACGTGTCAGACAACATCATCCGTGCCCTGACCAACGCCGTTTCTGACAAGGTCCACCTGACCACGGACACGTGGACGAGTGCTGCCAGGCAGGGCCACTATATATCGCTGACGGCACATTGGGTTAACTTGGTGGAGGCTGGGACCGAGTCTGACCCTGCGGCTGGTCATATACTGCCGACGCCAAGGATTGCGGGGCCTACCTCGGTCCAGGTGTTTCAGGTCTACTATGCCTCCTCCTCCTCCCACCCCTCCTCCACCTCCTCCTCCGAACTACCATCCGTGGGCATGGCGCCATCAGTCGGTAGCTCTAGGCACAGCAGCAGTGCCGTCGCTAAGCGACAGCAGGCGGTGCTCAAACTGCTGAGCCTAGGCGATAAAAGGCACACCGCCCAAGAACTATTACAGGGCATCACGGCGCAGACTGATCTGTGGCTGGCACCGCTGAACCTGAAGCCAGGCATGGTTGTGTGTGACAACGGCCGTAACCTGGTGGCGGCTCTGCAACTCGGCAGACTGACACATGTGCCATGCCTGGCCCATGTGTTAAATCTGATAGTTCAGCGTTTCCTCAAGACATACCCCAATCTGTCTGATTTGCTCACGAAGGTGCGCCGCATCTGTGCGCATTTCAGGAAGTCCAGCACAGATGCTGCCACTCTCAGGGCAGCGCAGCGCCGCCTCCAACTGCCCGCTCACCGACTGTTGTGCGACGTGCCCACGAGGTGGAATTCAACACTGACCATGTTATCCAGAGTTTACCAGCAGCGCAGAGCGATTGTAGACTGCCAGATGTCAACTTCCACCAGAACTGGTAGTCAGGTCAGTCAGCTTCCTCAAGTCTACAATGAGGAGTGGACGTGGATGTCTGATATCTGTCAGGTGCTGAGTAACTTTGAGGAGTCAACACAGATGGTCAGTGGCGATGCCGCCATCATCAGCCTCACCATCCCGCTGCTTGGCCTGTTGAAAAAATCTCTGATCAGCATGAAGTCGGAAGCTTTGCGCTCGTCACAAGAGATGGGGGAAGAAGATTCCCTTGTTGATAGCCAAAGCACCCTTAGGTCTGTTTCTCAGCGCATATCGGAGGAGGTGGAGGTGGAGGAGGATGAGGAGGAAGAGGAGGAGAATGTTGGCGAGACACAAGAGGGGACCATTGTTGAGTCCTTCACTGTTCAGCGTGTATGGGCAGAAGAAGAGGAGTTGGAGGAGGAGGAAATGGACAGTCAGGCCAGTGAGGGGAGTGAATTCTTACGCGTTGGTACTCTGGCGCATATGGCAGATTTCATGCTAGGCTGCCTATCCCGTGACCCTCGCGTTCAAAGAATTTATTCCAGCACCGATTACTGGGTGTTCACTCTCCTGGACCCACGGTACAAGCAAAATCTTTCCACTCTCATCCCTGGAGAGGAAAGGAGTGTGAGAATGCATGAATACCAGCAGGCCCTGGTGCACAAGCTGAAACAGTATTTCCCTTCTGACAGCGCTAATGGCAGAGTGCGTAGTTCTGCGGGACAAGTAGCGAGGGAGAGTAGGCGAGCAGGCAGCTTGTCCAGCACTGGCAAGGGTACGCTTTACAAAGCTTTTGCCAGCTTTATGTCACCCCAGCAAGACACTGTCACCTGTCCCCAGTCTCGGCAGAGTAGGGCTGATCTTTACAGAAAGATGGTGAGGGAGTACGTAGCTGACCATACCATCGTCCTAAATGATCACACAGCTCCCTACAACTACTGGGTTTCAAAGCTGGACATGTGGCACGAACTGGCGCTGTACGCCTTGGAGGTTCTTGCCTGCCCTGCCGCTAGCGTCTTGTCCGAGCGGGTTTTCAGTGCAGCTGGTGGCATCATCACCGATAAGCGTACACGCCTGTCGACTGACAGCGCTGACAGGCTGACGCTTATTAAGATGAATAAAGCCTGGATTTCTCATAATTTCCAATCTCCACCAGGTGAAGGAAGCTCAACCTGAATAATTTATCCACTCCTCCTCCTCCTCATTTTCCTCCTTCTCCTCCTCTTTGTACAGTAAAGCAGAGGAAACTGGCTATTTTTTGACAGGGCCCACTGGCTCTAGCTATAGTACTTTATGCATTTAATTTTTCTGGAGGGCCACCGACCCGGTCCTCTGTTTTAAACAATTTTTGGGAGTGCCACATACAGGCACTCAATCTATTCAATTTTTCTGGAGGGCCACCTACCTGCTCCTCTGGTTTGAAAACTTTTTTGGACTGCCACATACAGGCACTCAATCTATTCCATTTTTCTGGAGGGCCACCTACCTGCTCCTCTGGTTTGAAAACTTTTTTGGACTGCCACATACAGGCACTCAATCTATTCCATTTTTCTGGAGGGCCACCTACCTGCTCCTCTGGTTTGAAAACTTTTTTGGACTGCCACATACAGGCACTCAATCTATTCCATTTTTCTGGAGGGCCACCTACCTGCTCCTCTGGTTTGAAAACTTTTTTGGACTGCCACATACAGGCACTCAATCTATTCCATTTTTCTGGAGGGCCACCTACCTGCTCCTCTGGTTTGAAAACTTTTTTGGACTGCCACATACAGGCACTCAATCTATTCCATTTTTCTGGAGGGCCACCTACCTGCTCCTCTGGTTTGAAAACTTTTTTGGACTGCCACATACAGGCACTCAATCTATTCCATTTTTCTGGAGGGCCACCTACCTGCTCCTCTGGTTTGAAAACTTTTTTGGACTGCCACATACAGGCACTCAATCTATTCCATTTTTCTGGAGGGCCACCTACCTGCTCCTCTGGTTTGAAAACTTTTTTGGACTGCCACATACAGGCACTCAATCTATTCATTTTTTCTGGAGGGCCACCTACCTGCTCCTCTGGTTTGAAAACTTTTTTGGACTGCCACATACAGGCACTCAATCTATTCCATTTTTCTGGAGGGCCACCTACCTGCTCCTCTGGTTTGAAAACTTTTTTGGACTGCCACATACAGGCACTCAATCTATTCCATTTTTCTGGAGGGCCACCTACCTGCTCCTCTGTTTTGAAAACTTTTTTGGACTGCCACATACAGGCACTATCCAAATTAAATTGTCTCCATAGCAGCCTCCACACGTTGTCTCCATTGCTACCACCAAAAGTCGTCCATATAGCTGCCTCCATACATCGTCCCTTTATCAAACGAGGTGTGTCAGGCAGAAATTTGGGTTGTTTTCATGGATTCCACATCAAAGTTGTTAACTTTGTCGCCACCCAGCTGTGTTATCCACAAAATATACTGGCAAACTTTTATCATTTACCAATATTATTTCAGCGCTTCTTGCGCTTCTGTTTACATTCCCCTCACCCGCCATATCCTAAACTTATAAGAACGCTACTACACTTGATCTTATACAAAAGGTTCTTAGAAGTGCTGTTTGGGGAGTAGCCTAGAGACACGGGCTTGGATTGGCGAAAGCTCGCCTGGCAGCGGAGCGCCAGCTCCATGCCAAGATCCAACTAACATAGTTTTAACTGCAGCACCTTTAATCTACTACTAGTTCACTGCCTCCATACATGGTCCCCTTATCAAACGAGCTTTGTCAGGCAGAATTTTGGGTTGTTTTCATGGCTTCCACAACAAACTTGTTAACTTTGTCGCCACCCTGCTGTGTAATCCACAAAATATACTGGCAAACTTTTATCATTTACCAATATTATTTCAGCGCTTCTTGCGCATCTGTTTCCATTCCCCTCACCCGCCATATCCTAAACTTATAAGAACGCTATTACACTTGATCTTATACAAAAGGTTCTTAGAAGTGCTGTTTGGGGAGTAGCCTAGAGACAGGGGCTTGGATTGGCGAAAGCTCGCCTGGCAGCGGCGCGCCAGCTCCATGCCAAGATCCAACTAACATAGTTTTAACTGCAGCACCTTTAATCTACTACTAGTTCACTGCCTCCATACATGGTCCCCTTATCAAACGAGCTGTGTCAGGCAGAATTTTGAGTTGTTTTCATGGCTTCCATGTTAACTTTGTCGCCACCCTGCTGTGTAATCCACAAAATATACTGGCAAACTTTTATCATGTACCGATATTATTTGAGCGCTTCTTGCTCACCTCCTTTGGTTCCTCTCTGCCACCCATTGGTTTGAAGCCTGAGTCCATTTAGGGTATGTCGCCATGCCACTCTCTAGCCTGCCGCTGCTGCCGCTGCCTCTGCATGAAGTCCCCTATAGTGTCAGGGTCAATTATTGGATGTTTTAGATGCTATCTAGCTTCATTCTGTCACTCTGTCATGGCCATGCTGTTGCCCATAATTTTGGCATAATGGTGCGATTAAGCAGCCTCAGAGGCATCCATGCATGCTGCCCCTGCTGTTTCCTGTTTATTTCCGTGGTGTTTCCATCCTTTTCTGAGGTTCCCAGGTGTTTGGCCAAGCTTCCCTGTGCAGAGCCTTGGTCCCCTTGAAAAATGCTCGAGTCTCCCATTGACTTCAATGGGGCTCGTTATTCGTGACGAGCACTCGAGCATCGGGAAAAGTTCGTCTCGAATAACGAGTACCCGAGCATTTTAGTGCTCGCTCATCTCTAGAGGCTACTTTTTGTATGTTCAGGATGGAAGCTGCTATAATGCAAAATAGAATTAGTAGCTGTGGGGAAATCAGTAGAGATGAGCGAACATACTCGTCCGAGCTTGATGCTCGTTCGAGCATTAGCATACTCGAAACTGCTCATTGCTCGGACGAATACTTCGCCCGCTCGAGAAAATGGCATCTCCCGCCGTTGTGATTTTTGGCGGCCAGAAACAGAGTCAATCACAAGCCAGGAGACTCTGCACTCCACCCAGCATGACGTGGTACCCTTACACGTCGATAGCAGTGGTTGGCTGGCCAGATCAGGTGACCCTGGAATAGACTAGCCCCTGCCTGCGCTGCTCGGATCATTCTCAGTCTGGATGCCGATAGGGAGAGAGCTGCTGCTGGTCTGGGAAAGCGTTAGGGTGTTCTATTAGAATAGTGTTAGGCAGGAGTGATTCTACAAGAACCCAACAGCCCTTCTTAGGGCTACAATAACGTTTTATTTTACTATTTTTTGGTTTGCCTGTGGCTGGGCTTGCAGCCATTAGTAGTGCAGCTAGTACCATATTGTGAGTAATTTGCAGGGAGATTTGCTACCGTTGTGTTTAGCTCTTAGTGACACACATATCCACCTCAAACACCGAAGTGGGACAATTTATTAGGGGTTTGATTTGAATTAGGCACAGTCTTCTGATTTATTTTTTTTTTTACGTTTATTTCTTTTTATAACTCAAAGTAATCTGGCAAAGCAGTGTGCTTTCAGTGTAGGCTAGAAAATAGCCATGGGAGAACCCCAACGGCTTACTTAGGCCTACAATAGCGTTATATTTTACATTTTTTTTGTTTGCTTGTGGCTGGGCTTGCTGCCACTATTAGTGCAGCTAGTACCATATTGTGAGGAATTTGCTGGGAGACTTGCGACCGTTGTGTTTAGCTTTTAGTGACACGCATATCCACCTCAAACACCGAAGTGGGACAATTTATTAGGGGTTTGATTTTAATTAGGCACAGTCTGCTGATTTATTTTTTTTTACGTTTATTTCTTTTTATAACTCAAAGTCATCAGGCACAGCACAAAATCCAGTTGTGTGCTGTCAGTGTAGGTTAGAAACTAGCCATAGCAATAGAATAGCATTGTTTTGTTTTAGAGGACGAGGGCGTGGACGTGGGCGTCCAACTACTGCAGGGGTCAGAGGCCGTGGTCCTGGGTGGGGTGAGACACCACCTGCTGATGAGGGAGCAGGGGAACGCCGCAGAGCTACACTCCCTAGGTTCATCATGTCTCAAGTTATTGGGACTCGTGGTAGAGCACTGTTGAGGCCAGAACAGTGCGAAGAGGTGATGTCGTGGATTGCGGACAATGCTTCTAGCCATTTGCCTACCAGTCAGTCTTCCACGCAGTCCACCCATGTCACCGAAATCAGCACTCCTCCAGCTCCTCCACCTCAGCCTCCTTCCCCCCAGTCTGCCCTCTCCCAGCAAAATTTGGCATTTGAACCGGCATACTCTGAGGAGCTGTTTTCTGGACCCTTCCCAGAGTCACAAACCACTTGTCCGGTTGCTGCTGAGCTATTTTCCGATGCCCAGGTTTTCCACCGGTCGCAGTCTATGGGTGATGATTGACGTAGTGGAAGAAGTGTGTAAAGAGGTGTCGGACGATGAGGAGACACGGTTGTCAGACAGTGGTGAAGTTGTTGACAGGGCAGGAAGTCCGAGGGGGGAGCAGACTGAGGGATCGGAGGATGATGAGGTGACAGCTGGGTTTATAGGCCGGGTGAACACAGTGCTGCCCTATAGGCTGGTAGAGACCGAGGCCTTTCGAAACCTCATGGCGGCGGCCGCCCCTCGATATTCGGTCCCCAGCCGTCACTACTTTACCCGTTGTGCCATCCCAGCCCTGCACAAGCACGTGTCAGACAACATCATCCGTGCCCTGACCAACGCCGTTTCTGACAAGGTCCACCTGACCACGGACACGTGGATGAGTGCTGCCGGGCAGGGCCCCTATATGTCGCTGACGGCACATTGGGTTAACTTGGTGGAGGCTGGGACCGAGTCTGACCCTGGGGCTGGTCATATACTGCCGACGCCGAGGATTGCGGGGCCTACCTCGGTCCAGGTCTCAAAGGCCTACTATGCCTATTCCTCCTCCCACCCCTCCTCCACCTCCTCCTCCGAATTACCATCCGTGGGCATGGCGCCATCAGTCGGTAGCTCTAGGCACAGCAGCAGTGCCGTTGCTAAGCGACAGCAGGTGGTACTCAAACTGCTGAACCTAGGCGATAAAAGGCACACCGCCCAAGAGCTATTACAGGGCATCACGGCGCAGACTGATCTGTGGCTGACACTGCTGAACCTGAAGCCAGGCATGGTTGTGTGTGCAACGGCCGTAACCTGGTGGCGGCTCTGCAACTCGGCAGACTGACACATGTGCCATGCCTGGCCCATGTGTTAAATCTCATAGTTCAGCATTTCCTCAAGACATACCCCAATCTGTCTGATTTGCTCCTGAAGGTGCGCCGCATCTGTGCGCATTTCAGGAAATCCAGCACAGATGCTGCCACTCTCAGGGCAGCGCAGCGCCGCCTCCAACTGCCCGCTCACCGACTGTTGTGCGACGTGCCCACGAGGTGGAATTCAACATTAACCATGTTATTCAGAGTTTACCAGCAGCGCAGAGCGATTGTAGACTGCCAGATGACAACTTCTACCAGAACTGGTAGTCAGGTCAGTCAGCTTCCTCAAGTCTACAATGAGGAGTGGACGTGGATGTCTGATATCTGTCAGGTGCTGAGTAACTTTGAGGAGTCAACACAGATGGTCAGTGGCGATGCCGCCATCATCAGCCTCCCCATCCCGCTGCTTGGCCTGTTGAAAAACTCTCTGGTCAGCATGAAGTCGGAAGCTTTGCGCTCGTCACAAGAGACGGGGGAAGAAGATTCCCTTGTTGATAGCCAAAGCACCCTTAGGTCTGTTTCTCAGCGCATATCGGAGGAGGTGGAGGAGGATGAGGAGGAAGAGGAGGAGAATGTTGGCGAGACAGAAAAGGGGACCATTGTTCAGTCCTTCACTGTTCAGCGTGTATGGGCAGAAGAAGAGGAGTTGGAGGAGTTGGAGGAGGAGGAAATGGGCAGTCAGGCCAGTGAGGGGAGTGAATTCTTGCGCGTTGGGACTCTGGCGCATATGGCAGATTTCATGCTAGGCTGCCTATCCCATGACCCTCGCATTCAAAGAATTTATTCCAGCACCGATTACTGGGTATTCACTCTTCGGGCCCACGGTACAAGCAAAATCTTTCCACTCTCATCCCTGGAGAGGAAAGGAGTGTGAGAATGCATGAATACCAGCAGGCCCTGGTGCACAAGCTGAAACAGTATTTCCCTTCTGACAGCGCTAGCAGCAGGGGGTGTACTTCTGTGGGACAAGTAGCGAGGGAGAGTAGGCGAGCAGGCAGCTTGTCCAGCACTGGCAGGGGTACGCTTTACAAGGCCTTTGCCAGTTTTATGTCACCCCAGCAAGACACTGTCACCTGTCCCCAGTCTCGGCAGAGTAGGGCTGATCTTTACAGAAAGATGGTGAGGGAGTACGTAGCTGACCATACCATCGTCCTAAATGATCACACAGCTCCCTACAACTACTGGGTTTCAAAGCTGGACATGTGGCACGAACTGGCGCTGTACGCCTTGGAGCTTCTTGCCTGCCCTGCCGCTAGCGTGTTGTCCGAGCGGGTTTTCAGTGCAGCTGGTGGCATCATCACCGATAAGCGTACACGCCTGTCGACTGACAAGATGATCAAGATCAAGATGAATAAAGCCTGGATTTCTCTGGATTTTCATTCTCCACCAGGTGAAAGAAGCTCAACCTGAATAATGTATGCACTCCTCCTCCTCATTGTCCTCCTTCTCCTCCTCTTTGTACACTAAAGCATAGGAAACTGGCTATTTTTTGCAAGGGCCAACTGGCTCTAGCTATAGTACTCTATGTATTTAATTTTTCTGGAGGTCCACCTACCCGGTCCTCTGTTTTAAACAATTTTTGGGAGTGCCACATACAGGCACTCAATCTATTTAATTTTTCTGGAGGACCACCTACCTGCTCCTCTGGTTTGAAAACTTTTTTGGACTGCCACATTCCGGCACTATCCAAATTAAATTGGCTCCATAGCAGCCTCCACATCAAACTTGTTAACTTTGTCGCCACCCTGCTGTGTAATCCACAAAATATACTGGCAAACTTTTATCATTTACCGATATTATTTCAGCGCTTCTTGCGTATCTGTTTACATTCCCCTCACCCGCCATAACCCAAACTTATAAGAACGCTACTACACTTGATCTTATACAAAAGGTTCTTAGAAGTGCTGTTTGGGGAGTAGCCGAGAGACAGGGGCTTGGATTGGCGAAAGCTCGCCTGGCAGCGCCGCGTCTATCAAAATATAAAAACGGTTACGGGCAGCGGTGACCTACGAGGCGGGAAATGGCGCCCAAATGTCCGAAATGTGACTTTTACACCTTTTTACATAACATAAAAAATGAAATAAAAAATTATCAAAATGTCGCACAGACCTCAAAATGGTAGCAATGAAAACGTCCCCTCATTTTGCAAACAATGATACCTCACACATCTCCGTGCGCCAAAGTATGAAAAAGTAATTAGCGTCAGAATATGGCAAAAAAAATTTTTTCTTTTTTGTACACATTTGTTTAATTTTTGAAAATGTATTAAAACACAATAAAACCTATATAAATTTGGCATTACCGCGATCGCACCGAACCAAAGAATAATGTAGGTGTGTTATTTGGAGCGAAGATTGAAAGTCGTAAAAACTGAGCCCACAAGAACGTGATGTGCGTTTTTTTTTCAATTTTTCCACATTCGGAATTTTTTTTCAGCTTCGCAGTACACGGCATGTTAAAATAAATAACATTACGGGAAAGTTAAATTTGTTACGCACAAAATAAGTCCTCACACAGGTCTGTACAGGTAAAAATGAAAAAGTTATGGATTTTTGAAGTTGGAGAGCGAGAAATGAGCCGAAAAACCCTGCGTCCTTAAGGGGTTAATCTACTACTAGTTCACTGCCTCCATACATGGTCCCCTTATCAAACGAGCTGTGTCAGGCAGAATTTTGGGTTGTTTTCATGGCTTCCACATCAAACTTGTTAACTTTGTTGCCACCCTGCTGTGTAATCCACAAAATATACTGGCAAACTTTTATCATTTACCGATATTATTTCAGCGCTTCTTGCGCATCTGTTTACATTCTCCTCACCCGCTATAACCCAAACTTATAAGAACGCTACTATACTTGATCTTATACAAAAGGTTCTTAGAAGTGCTGTTTGGGGAGTAGCCGAGAGACAGGTGCTTGGAAAGGCGAAAGCTCGCCTGGCAGTGGAGCGCCAGCTCCATCCCAAGATCCAACTAACATAGTTTTAACTGCAGCACCTTTAATCTACTACTAGTTCACTGCCTCCATACATCGTCCCCTTATCAAACGAGCTGTGTCAGGCAGAATTTTTAGGTGTTTCACCAGATACATAGTGGAACTCGGCCCATCTGTCGCCGCCATGCTGGAGACCTGAAGTTGCAATCATAGCAGCGCAATATGGATGCCCCATACTGTCGCTCTTAATCATGGAACCATTTCCGTAAAAACAATTAAAAATAGAACCACTATGCTATTCCATTATTCCTAGGTGAAATATTCAAACGACCCGGCCTGCTTTGAAAATTATAATTTTTTCAAAGTAAACGCTTCTGGCCCCAGGCCCATTTTGGGTGGGGAGGAGCTGAGAGACAGGGGCTTGGACAGGCGAAAGCTCGCCTGGCAGTGGACCGCCAGCTCCATCCCAAGATTAGGCAGCCTCAGAGGCATCCATGCATGCTGCCCCTGCTGTTTCCTGTCCATTTTGCCTCCACGATCCTCCACAGCATCCACCAATGTCTCATTTCAACTCTCTATACCCCAGACACGAGAGGATATGCAACACATCATCCCCTTATCAAACGAGCTGTGTCAGGCAGAATTTTCAGGTGTTTCACCAGATACATAGTGGAACTCGGCCCATCTGTCGCCACCATGCTGGAGACCTGAAGTTGCAATCATAGCAGCGCAATATGAATGCCCCATACTGTCGCTCTTAATCATGGAAGTCGTCTCCATGGCTTCCTCCACATGTCGTCACCTTATCAAAAGAGCTGTGTCAGGCTCATTTTTCAGGAGTTTCACCAGATACGTTATGGAACTTGGTCACTATGTCGCCACCATGCTGTGTTATCGACTAAATATACCGTCAGCCTTTTGTTGACATAGGAAATCATTTCAGCGCTTCTTGCTCACCTCCTTTGGTTCCTCTCTGCCACCCATTGGTTTGAAGCCTGAGTCCATTTAGGGTATGTCGCCATGACACTCTTTAGCCTGCCGCTGCTGCTGCTGCCTCTGCATGCCGTCCCCTATAGTGTCAGGGTCAATTATTGCATGTTTTAGATGCTATCTAGCCTCATTCTGTCACTCTGTCATGGCCATGCTGTTGCCCATAATTTTGGCATAATGGTGCGTTTAAGCAGCCTCAGAGGCATCCATGCATGCTGCCCCTGCTGTTTCCTGTCCATTTCCGTGGTGTTTCCATCCTTTTCTGAGGTTCCCAGGTGTTTGGCCAAGCTTCCCTGTGCAGAGCCTTGGTCCCCTTTAAAAATGCTCGAGTCTCCCATTGACTTCAATGGGGCTCGTTATTCGAGATGAGCACTCGAGCATCGGGAAAAGTTCGTCTCGAATAACGAGTATCCGAGCATTTTAGTGCTCGCTCATCTCTAGAAATCAGGATAAATGCAAAGGGCATCAGACAAGCTTTCACTAAAGCTATGAGGCACAAAGATCCGGGAAGAGAACACAGGAAGGGGCTGAGAATTTATCATGGAAGGCGGCTGGCCAGAGCCAATTACCGGCGCGCTGGCCTTTCAAATTTTACAGAGCCGGCACAGAGACAAGCCATGGGAGACACAGCTGGAACCCAGTGACGTAAGTGGTGCAGCGGGCCACACGGAGGTACACTGGTGAGCCTGCGACCCAAGACATGGGTCGCAGGGACACCCATGGCAGTCTATAATACTTACTAATAAATGTGTCCCTAAATTTATATTGTGAATGACTAAAGAAATAACTTCATAGTACATGGTATATAACATGAAGTATTAGAATATTTAGGTTAATTACTTAGGTCAGGTAATTATTTAGGTTTTAAGTAACACCTTCATCTATATTATGTTATATTATTATGATTACTTAACCAATAACTGCCTAAAAAAGACTAAATCTTTTTTTCTTCTCTACATTTATGGGTATTCAAGTTAGCTTCATCTGTAGTCCCCACATGTGCTAAATGGATTGTAATTCCCAAAACCATGATCCACTCTACTTAATCACTTAGTACATTATTGAGGTGCTGAAAAGCAAAATATTTCAATGACGCGTATGTTGATTTTTTTAAGTGAAAAAATTGTATACATGCAGGCGATAGAATCAGAATTAGAATGAATCAGAACTAGATTCACAACTCTTCAGTTTTAATTGCAGAAATATGTATAATAAAGTACACTTTTGGAATATACTTGAAATAAACATATTTCCTTTACATTATAAAGACAAAATATTTAATGCAGTGGCTGTTAAAACTTTTAATTCCCTGACCAGTAACCACACTTCCTAATCATTCAGTACATTGTCAAAGTAATGGAAAGTAATATATGTCAATGCCAGAGATCTTCTAAAATGAATTTTAAGGAAAGAATTCTGATTTACTAAAAGTTTTGATGAAAGAAGGAGGCAAAAAAATAAGCACCTTTCAGCAGGCTATATAGTAATTCCTCTGGCATCCAACACAAACTGGTTTAAAGTTCATTTTAATCGGGTGCCTTCAGACAGTCCAAGACCTCACTTCAAGAGTAGCTCTGGGACATAGTTTAACTCCTTAAAGATCAGAATCATATTTAACTTGAAGACCAACATTATGTAAAATTATGTGGTAATTTTCATGATTTTTGTCATCTTTTAAAAACTACAGGCTTCAAATTTTTCAAAACGGTAGTTTTTAACCCATTAAAAATTTAACAGAAATTAAAACAGGTTAGAAGGTCATTAATATGTTATTTTAGCTCTAAAATGTACACACTCATACAGATTAATAGGAGAAAATGCATCTCAAATTTGGTTGTGCTACATATGGATGTAGCCTGCTGTTTGGGTACACAGATGAGCACAGAAGGAAAAAAGGGCCTTTGTGCTTTTGGAGGGCAGATTTTAGTGCAATAGTTTTCAGGTACCATGACTTTTGTATAGGCTCAGAGGTACCAAAGCTCAGAAAGTAAGGAGCAGAATTGGGCTTTTGAAGGCCAAATTGTACTGTACTATATTTCAGGTGCTAAGGTTTAAAGAAGAATAGTGAAATTTTAATTCGAATATATGTGGTACAAAACTGCTTTTTTGGCTTATTGCAGAGCAGAATTTGTTGTGATACATATAAGATGCTACATGAATTACCAGTTTAGTTTAAATAGTGATGCCATTTGAAAACTATATCCCACAAGAAATGTATCCAATATGATCCAATAGGTACTTTCCAATGGCATTTACTGGTGGAGAGTGCCAATCACAGTGACCTTTGTATTGACACAATTTTAGGCTTTTCATTGTAATAGAAATTTAACCTGGTCACATGAGTGAGTATTTTTTGTGACAACATTTTTGGGAGACAATACCTTATTGATGACATCTTATTAACTCTTTCTCATTAGAGATCCAGAAAACTATCAATTTAAAATTTTATATGGTGATTGGGTCTGAATGGTTATGGTAAAACTCTATTTACCGTATATATTTTTATACACTATGGGGAACATTTACTAAAAACCAGGGGCGTAACTAGGAGAGGCTGGGCCCCATAGCAGATTTCTGCATGGGGCCCCCCTTCTCCTTAAAATATATATATATATGGCAGGCACACGTTGGTGCGCTGGAGAGGAGGAGAGGTGAGCGCAGCTAACCCCTCCCCTCTCAATAGAGAATAGAGCCGCATGGCCGTTCTTACGGCCATAGATAGAGCACGCTCTATCTCTTTTGCTCGAAACAGTGAGTACTCATTGTACTCACCGTAACGAGCCCTGGCGTATAGAAGACTATGGGGGAAGTATATCCGGCAGCAAATTTGCGGCCAGATTTACGTCCCCCATATGTTCTTGGGAAGGTACCCCTATACACACATGTTTATACAATTACACACATTTATACACTAATATATATACACCTTTATATACACACATAAAGTTCTACACTCGTATACTCGCACCCATATACATACAAGCATTCACTTATACACACATTTATGCACTCATATACATTTATACACAGAGTATATACAAACTCATACAGTATACACATTATATACATATAATACATATACAATACACACATTATGTATATATATATATATATATATATATATATATATATATATAAATATATATATATATATATATATATATATATATACATACATATACACACATACAGTATACACTGACCATATATACACATACATGCAGGATAAAAACACCATATACACACATGCTGCATATACATACAGAATATACATACATACAGCAAATACACACACATTCAGTATATACAGCATACATACTTACCACATACAAAAACACACACACACACACATATATATATATATATATATATATATATATATATATATATATACACACATATATTTAAATGTGCACATATATATGCTAATATAAATATATGCATGTAAAAATACAGTATTTGCTTCAATGCATTTATACACAGTATATACATGTATACATAATATATATATACAGTATATACATATATAGTGTATATATATACAGTATATACACAGTGTATATATATATACATATATACACAGTAGATGCATATATACACATATACATAGGATTTACATACATATATATACAGAATATGCATATATAAACAGTATATATATATATATATATATATATATATATACACAGTATATATACAATATATACACAATATATACACATATACACAGTATATACACAATATATACACATATACACTCACCGGCCACTTTATTAGGTACACCATGCTAGTAACGGGTTGGACCCCCTTTTGCCTTCAGAACTGCCTCAATTCTTTGTGGCATAAATTCAACAAGGTGCTGGAAGCATTCCTCAGAGATTTTGGTCCATATTGACATGATCGCATCACACAGTTGCCGCAGATTTGTCGGCTGCACATCCATGATGCGAATCTCCTCTTCCACCACATCCCAAAGATGCTCTATTGGATTGAGATCTGGTGACTGTGGAGGCCATTTGAGTACAGTGAATTCCAGCTTTATGACATGGCGCATTATCCTTCGGAAAGGGATGGACATGGTCAGCAACAATACTCATGTAGGCTGTGGCGTTGCAACGATTCTCAATTGGTACCAAGGGGCCCAAAGAGTGCCAAGAAAATATTCCCCACACCATGACACCACCACCACCAGCCTGAACCGTTGATACAAGGCAGGATGGATCCATGCTTTCATGTTGTTGACGCCAAATTCTGACCCTACCATCCGAATGTCGCAGCAGAAATCGAGACTCATCAGACCAGGCAACGTTTTTCCAATCTTCTACTGTCCAATTTCGATGAGCTTGTGCAAATTGTAGCCTCAGTTTCCTGTTCTTAGCTGAAAGGAGTGGCACCCGGTGTGGTCTTCTGCTGGTGTAGCCAATCTGCCTCAAAGTTCAAAGTACTGTGCGTTCAGAGATGCTCTTCTGCCTACCTTGGTTGTAACAGGTGGCGATTTGAGTCACTGTTGCCTTTCTATCAGCTCAAACCAGTCTGCCCATTCTCCTCTGACCTCTGGCATCAACGAGGCATTTCCGCCCACAGAACTGCCGCTCACTGGATCTTTTTTATTTTTCGGACCATTCTCTGTAAACCCTAGAAATGGTTGTGCGTGAAAATCCCAGTAGATCAGCAGTTTCAGAAATACTCAGAACAGTCCTTCTGGCACCCACAACCATGCCACGTTCAAAGGCACTCAAAGCACCTTTCTTCCCCATACTGATGCTCGGTTTGAACTGCAGGAGATTGTCTTGACCATGTCTACATGCCTAAATGCACTGAGTTGCCGCCATGTGATTGGCTGATTAGAAATTAAGTGTTAAAGAGCAGTTGGACAGGTGTACCTAATAAAGTGGCCGGTGAGTGTACACAGTATATAAATATATACACAGTATATATGCAATATATACACATGCACACAGTATATACATATATACACAGTATATACATATATACACATATACACAGTATATACATCTATATACAGTATAGACCTATATACACATATACACAGTATATACACATGTACACAGTATACAGTATACACATATACACAGTATATACATATATACACATATACACAGTATATACATATATACACATATACACTGTATATACATATATACACATATACACTGTATATACATATATACACAGTATATGCATATAAATACATATATACATAAAGATAAATACACTTGTATATACTTACCTTGTAGGAAGTTTGGGGGCTGTATGGGTGTTCAGGCAGGTGTTCAGGTGAGTGTCCAGTGGCATTCAGAAGGTGGGCGGGGGGGGGGGCAGAGTGTCGACTGTGTTCCCCTGCAGGATGATGAGCGGGCATGTCAGGGAGATGAGCGGGCGGGTCATAGAGGTGGCTTGGGGGCGGGTCAAGGAGATGAGCAGGCAGGCGATTCCGGAAAGAGGCGAGTGGGCCAACCCAGGAGAGATGTGTAGATACACAGAGAGGAAGGGGCCCGAGGGCACGATCCGGCAGGCACCCGGCACTGCAGCCCCGGACCACTTACCCCAGGCCGTGGCAAAGCACTGCAGGGAGCGTGCATCCCCAGGCCCCTGAACCTCACGGGCCCCGTAGCAACTGGCACACATTCTTCATTAATCTGGCACTCCCTGCACTACTCCGACAGTATGCACCAACTTTTTTTGGTGCAATTTTAACATGGGGTGTGCAACACACTTTTGTTGGACTCATGATAAATGTGGCGCGCTCCGATCAGGTATAATGCAGCCATGACACAAATGAGTCACTGGCGATACATATGTTGCGCGGACACTTCTTAAATACATGTGCAAGTAGTTTGCACATAAAAGAACGTCCTAACATTTTATTTTTATATCTATGAAGTTATGTTAGGGCCTGTTGTTGTGGGATGATTTGTTATATTTATTTGTGCCATTTTCTATCACTTTTTACTTACATTTTTTTATGCAGCAATATTTGAAAAATTTTATCTTAGGTGTTGTTTTAATATATTTTTTGGTGTTTACTGTGTGAGTTAAATTATGAATAATGTTATTAAATTATATGTTGTTTGAAATGGAAAGGAACATTTGGTACATTTTATCCAATTATACTATTTAATCTGTGATTTTGAACTTTAAAAAAAAAGGTTTAACTTTTTACTTGTAGTCCCACTGTAAGACTTGTGATCTTATTCACACTTACAATAATGATGTATTGTAGTGTATAAACATTGTCAACCATGAACATGCACAATCTGAAAACTATAGTCAAAAGCTGGGGACAACTTTACTGCTCTTCTTTAGTGGGAAACTCATTTAAATGCTGTAGTCACTGTGATTGCTATACCTAGAGAGGAACCCGCTTGTTCTGGTCTCCTAACCTGCTCAGTGTCCACTACAGGCATTGTACTAGCCGTGGGTAGGGAGATCTACTCATAAACCTGAATTTTCATTTAAACACAGGCCCTTTAAAAAGTACTCATCCACATCTAGATGTTTCTTTTTATTCCATAATTGCCGCTACAAATTATTTCTCAGCTTAGCAAATTTGCTTTGACCTGTTTCACCGACAGGCAGATTTCCAATTACAGAACCTGATTCTCTTCATATAAAAATAGTCTAAAATGCTTTACTACCGAGTTGTATTCCAGCATTCATTGTCTTAAAAGGGAAAAGTAATTAAACATTAAAGAATGGTAATACAAATTTTCACAAATGCTAAATGCATGATTTTCTGCATTTTTTAAAAACATCCTTGTTGCAGCTCTTCTATAAAGCGATGAAGTTAATTTTATTGGCAGGTCTTTGTTCGTCTCCTATTCAGTGAAGTTGGGGAGATGTCCTGCTAAGGGCTGCCATCAGGAGCCCACTCAAAGAGAGAGCAACAGGCTCCCCTTTTCTTGATAATGTGTGTTGTTAGTGACATTTATTAAATATGCAATATGGTCAGTTGTGTTATAGAAGTGAGTGGCTTATAATTTCTCAAAATAGTATAATATGTCGTTCAGGAGTGGTATTCAACAGAGTATAGAATTGCTCCTTCTCTAAAGAGCAGATCATTCAGATGATCCTCTTATCATGCACCTTTTTAGTATCTCAAACTGAGCCACTTTAGCAATATGTTGGTCTTACAAGTGGCTCTCATGATAGCTCTGTTTAGAGATAATATAAAGCATCCACTGTTTTCCCTTTTTTATTTTCTTCTTTTAATAACACTACTCACAAAGGTAAACTTTTAGAAGGCCTTAAATATAAAATTGTGTGTCCAAGTTTGGGATACGAAAAGGGCATATGAAAAGTAGATCATCTGTCTACTCTTTGGAGAAGGACTAATACTTGACTTCATTGAAACCCACACATGAAGGACATTTTGATTCTCCGAATTGGGGAGGACCTTGAAGCCTTGAAAAGCTTGTTAGTTACATTATTCCTATGGAACGGACTTGTTTGTATGTTCCCAAATTCTCCTCAGAAAACTTGTACATGTGCTTATCTTTTAACAATTGTTAAAAGATAAAATAACGTGTATGAAAACCTAATTGTTTCACAGCCAGCCACATGATTGTGAGAAGGAGGGCGGAAATGGATCAACTCCTAGGTACAGATAGAAAACAAATCGGTATACATTTCTATCTTTTGAGTAAAGTATGCAGCAACTAGAAAAGAATAATTGTAAAATAATAATTGATTTATTATCTATTAATAGTTTTCCTCTAAAAAATAATTTCATTACTGTACCTAATAATATCACCTTTAAGAAAAAGTCTTTGTCTTTTAAAATGTTAAGCCTTTATATTATCAAGAAATGGATATCTTGTTGATAAGTCAAATATCTATGATGAGAATATTCCTTTAAATGATGTTTCGTCCATTTAAGTTGAACTCCAAATTTGGCCATAAAGAAAAGTAAATGGGGTTGAATGAGGTTAAAACTATTGTTTGCTGCATCTTGCAGGTTGGATTAAACATTTCAGCTGGATGTACATAGTTTGAGGGATTTCATGTTACACAACTTTGTCATAGAGTTTAAAGAAACCTCTTACTGAGCCAAAATGCTTAGGGAAACATTCTAAAGACATAATGGTTTAAAATGGCTTGTTTATGTCAGTGATTTATGGACAAAGAGGTAATTGTTAGCATCCAAAGAACACAAAATCGTAATCAAGAAAATGTACATTAAGTTGGAACATGTATTTGCCATTGTTAAAGGATTTTCCTTTCTTAACTGTCTTGATTGCAGTCGTGACCACCTAACATTCCAGAAAAAGACACCTGTGTTCATTTTATTGTAACCAAACTTTGTATGTAGTATTCCAAACTTCATGCATGTTAGCAAGTCTCGCTCTTGTGCTGCTGGTTTATTATATTTTTCTTTAGAAGAAGTAGAGATTATATGGGAAAGCATATCATAAAATTGGAGTAACAGACAACAAAAGGTTTTTAGTATATAATCATAAAGACCAGTGTTTCATTAGGAGGCCATGGAATTCTTGTCATTTAATAAATAAATGCCATACAATACAACAGTAGGAAAACTACAAATCTGAAGCTGACACTTCAACTACAATATACCGTAATATCAAAAAAACAAACTGTCTGTATCGGGAATCATTATATTTTGTTTAGTAATATATGTAATATATTTCATTAGGGAAAGCGGTTTCCCTGTGCCTCTTATCTGCTTTTGCTCTGGCAGTGCAGTTTATATGAAAGTATTGAGAGCTCTGGCCACTTCACAGAGATAAAAAGACTAACTCTTTCCTAGAGAACATTTCCCTTGATGTTTCAGCTCTCTTTTAGAGACTATACAGTCTTTTGTCTGTAAAGAGTTAGGTCATTACACACTTTATTAGGGTCTTTTATCTCTCGGCTGTCAGTAGATACAGGAGAGAAAGCTGATTAATGCAAACTGCATAAATAAGGAAGAAAGGTAAAGGAGAACACTGTAATATATTTCTTTAATGATGTATTTTATAAAGTATATTATGATCTGCATTGTTTATCTATAAAATGTTGTTCAAAGTTTAGTTACGCTTTAAACCACAAACCACACAGTACCTTTAAGCTATTTTTATACATCTTCCACCAATGCCTCTATCCATGGGACTTTTATTAACGTCCTAAGTTCCAGTCATGGAGGTGGGGAGCTGTTGCACAAAGTCAAGCTACCCCAGCCTCCTCTCTGATGCTAAAAACCCCACCTCCATGACTGCAACAGAAGACATCAAGTAAAGTCTTTTTTAAAAGAATGGTGGCTCTAATCCAATGGATATCAGTGAAAGACGTCTAGAAGGTACTGTGTGTGTTCAATTTATGTTTGTGATTGTTTTAACATATAACTTTCAATGAATACACACAGGTGATTTCTGGACATTTATTGAATATTTTTAACCTAATCATTCTCACACCTGATTCTACCACCATTTCTCTCAAAAAGTTCTTAATTGTTGCACATTTCTTTCATTTTTGATGGTTACCGTATATACTGGAGTATAAGCCGAGACCAATTTTACCATCAAAAACTGGGAAAACCTATTGACTCGAGTATAAGCTGGGGGTGGGAAATGCATTAGTCACAGACCCCCTCAGTATGTATACAGCCTGCCCCCAGGAGTATACAGCCTGCCCCCAGTAGTATACAGCCAGTCCCCAGTAGTATACAGCACTGCCCCCAGTAGTATACAGCCTGCCCCCAGTAGTATACAGTTTGCCCCCAGTAGTATACAGCCAGTCCCCAGTAGTATACAACCTGCCCCCAGTAGTATACAGCCTGCCCCCAGTAGTATACAGCCTGCCCCCAGTAGTATACAGCTTGCCCCCAGTAGCATACAGCCAGTCCCCAGTACCATACAGCCAGTCCCCAGTAGTATACAGCACTGCCCCCAGTAGTATACAGCACTGCCCCCAGTAGTATACAGCACTGCCCCCAGTAGTATACAACACTGCCCTCAGTAGTATACAGCACTGCCCACAGTAGTATACAGCCCTGCCCCCAGTAGTACACAGCACTGCCCCCAGTAGTATACAGCACTGCCCCCAGTAATATACAGCCAGCCCAGCATTAAAAGAAAATAATAAACTTATATACTCACCCTCCGGTGGCCCCGACATGCAACGCTGCTCCCCCGATGTCCGCGGGGGTCCTCTTCTGGCTTCCGCTCCCGTCTTCTCTCTTCACTAACTTTGTGCCGGGCGCCGCCATTGTTCTCCCCCTGACGGCGCCTAGTATGACGCTAACGTCATACTAGGCGCCGCCTGGAGGAAAAACATGCCGGCGCCCGTCACGAAGTTAGTGAAGACAGAAGACGGGCGCCAAAGCCAGAAGAGGACCCGCGCGGACATCGGGGGAGCAGCGCTGCAGGTCGGGGCCACCAGAGGGTAAGTATATAAGTTTATTATTTTTTTAAAGATTTTTTATGACTGTATGACTCGTGTATAAGCCGAGGGGACGTTTTTCAACACATTTTTTGTGCTGAAAAACTCGGCTTATGCACGAGTATATAAGGTATGTTATTCTTGTGAAATAAATGTGCATTCTAGATACACTTTTTTTAGCAATTAATCTTTCATAGACCTCTACATTTCAAAAAATGACATATAACATGCCATTTTTTTCATTAAATTAATCATAATTCTATGAATGACGTATATTCATTTTGTTTCAACTTCCACCATGTCACAAAATAGTTTCAATATCCAATTTGATTTGTCAGAAATCCCTGTAAAGGATATATTTTGTTACATTGATGTGGTTTATGAAAAGCTAGCGATAATTCCAAAGACTCATGAATAACATAATGTTTGTATGTAGGTCCTGTTCATTTCAAAGGTTTGTTCACTATCAGGCCCGGCGCCAGCACCCGGCCAACCCGGGCAAGTGCCGGGGCCCCGGGGTACTGGAGGGGCCCACTCGGGCCCCCGGATCAATTGTACCAGTGTCGCTATGAGACACTGGTACAATTGATCACCATCCGGATCGATCACATTTCTGCCTCTATGCTGCGCTGGTCGGGAGCGCAGCATAGAGGCAGAAACTAAAACTCACCTGTCCCGGTTCCCACGATGCGGCGCTCCGCAGGGTATGCGACGCCTCTGAAGCCGGCGCACATGATGACGTCATCGGGTCACGTGTGCCGGCTTCAGAGCCGGCGCGTATGGGAGGCCCAGGCCGAAGACAGCTGCAGGTGCTGCGCCGGGGGAACCAGGACAGGTAAAATACTTCTTTCCCGGAGGGGGGGTTTCAGTGTGTCCGCAGGGGGAGGGGGGAGGGATAGGGTCAGTGTGTATACAGGGGGAGGGGGGGGGTCAGTGTGTCCGCGGGGGAGGGATGGGGTCAGTGTGTATACAGGGGGAGAAGGGGGGTCAGTGTGTCAGCGGGGGGGTCAGTGTGTCCGCGGGGGGAGGGATGGGGTCAGTGTGTATACAGGGGGAGAGGGGGGTCAGTGTGTCCGCGGGGGGAGGGATGGGGTCAGTGTGTATACAGGGGGAGAGGGGGGTCAGTGTGTCCGCGGTGGGAGGGATGGGGTCACTGTGTATACAAGGGGAGAAGGGGGGTCAGTGTGTCAGCGGGGGGGTCATTGTGTCAGCGGGGGGGGGTTTCAGTGTGTCTGCAGGGGGAGGGGGGTTCAGTGTGTCCGCAGGGGGGGGGTGAGGGGGTCAGTGTGTCCGCAGGGGGAGGTTGGGGGGTGTCAGTGTGTCCGCAGGTGGAAGGGGGGGTGTCAGTGTGTCCGCAGGGGAGTGGGGGTGGTTAGTGTGTCCGCAGGGGAGGGGGGGTGGTCAGTGTGTCCCCAGGGGAGGAGGGGTGGTCAGTGTGTGGGGAGGGCGGGGAAGTCTGGCCACTGGAGGGCGGCCCACGGAGGGGCCCACTAAGGCTCTGTCGCCCAGGGGCCCACTAAAACCTGGAGCCGGCCCTGTTCACTATCATCACTACTCATTTTAAACTTGTTATGGAAATATCACAGATTTGTAGCTTGTCAAGATCTTATCTAAAATGTTGGCAGTCATTAGATAAAGCATTTGGAATGTGTTAGTGTAAAAAAGTTCTTATAAAAAGATGAATTAAAGGTTCCATATTAAAGGTATATTCCCACGAAGACAAATTTCTTATATGTACTCGGCACATCAAAATAACACATTCTCTAATTCACTGTTATTAACAAAAATGTAGCATTTCACAGATATAAGTCCAAAGTGTCTCTATCAGTCCTGCTGTAAAAAAATGTCAGTTGCCCCTAGGTCCGACCCTGTAACTTCAGACTTATGGTCGGTAGCCATCTTGATTTTTGTGTGAGATCATGCAGATGAGATTTCTGTGCCTTGTGCCTGTAACCATGCCCCCTGCAGTGCTTGCATGGAGATCACAGACACAGACACTGATTCACTTTCTGGCAGGAGATTATGAGGAGAGACAAACTACAAACTACAAGCTACAAGGAGATAAGTGACCCGGGGGAAGGGGAATGCAGGCACAAAGCTGTGAGACTGAGAATAGAGATGTAGCAAAGCTGATTCTATAATAGGCATCTAATGGATCTCATGTATCTCTGATCTGTCTCTATATGTGTCCGTGTGTTAGTACAATGTCAGAAGCCAGAGGAAAGTGCATATACATCTTGTATCCTGATAATCTAACCACATTTTCACCCCACAAAACTAGATGGATTATAATGTATCTGCTAAAAGAGGCCCCACCCACACCCTGGGATTTTTCACTGAGCACCATAGAGAGTGATAAGAGCTAAAACAGCAATAACACTGAGTACAATTGTAAGGTAAGGGGTTAAAATGTTCTTTATTGTGTTAAAATCACTAGGGGATTGAAATGTGAAAAAAAAAATTTTTGTGGGAAAACCCCTTTAAGCATAGAAACTGGCAGTGTGCCCTGAGCTCAATATTTCCTTTTCAACACTATGAATGTAGAAAAATCTTTCCTTGTAGCAGATTTGTACTTGGGAGTCTGGCTAAAGGTTTTTAAGATTTATTTTTTTAACCTAAAAAGATATTCCTAGAATTTTCAAAATTTAGCTAGGAGTTTGACACAAATAAAATAAAACTTAGTCACATGCTAAAGTACTTCCTGTTTCACTGCTATGGGGTACAGTCACCACATCTTTCATTCCCTATTGCTTCCCTATCATATTCATGTGACAACTCAATAAGTGTCATAGTTTCAGTGAACAGTGCAGAAGCCACATATATAATTATTTGATTTTAAAGAAATGTCAGAGCACTTGTCATGATCAGTGGTAGGTGAAGGTTCTGTACTACTGAAATACAGAGAAGATATAAACATCTAAATTGATTGAAAACAATGCACAATGGTATTCTCAATTTATAATGCTGAAAACACTGCCATCACTAATATTGTTTCTTAGCCAATTTGGAAATTAATGTTTTTGGCATAAACCACTCTTTATAGGTTGGTTTACATATAATATAAGCCCAAAACAAGAATTCATGGATAATGGTGCAATACAATGCTACTATAAAGATACATACAGTTCCACAGCCTCTGTTCATGATGTGGCACAAAGCAATGTCTGAACTCTCTTCCTTTACTTGGTGTTTTCCTATCTAGTATACCATGTTTTATGGTGAAGGTCCAATTACCTGATACTTACTGACAAGCTTAAACATCTGAAAGCAGATGTTATTCATTGGTAATTTGGTAATGGCTGAACTTTTAACTAGGGTCATTGGGTAAGGATAGAACCCCCACCAATATAATCGTGATCCCCTATTCGAGAAACTGTTCCCAAAAATCAAGTAAATGAAGAACATTCCCAAGAACTCTTGAAAGTTGCAAAAAACTATTTTGCTTCTTTTTTGATTCCAGCATTCTAAAATGCTGTTTTTTAGTAATACAGCATTTTTAAAAAATTAAGCTTCGGGGCTCTTGGTGTCCCACCTTGTGATACGTCGGATCGATGTTACTGTCTGTTTACAGCGGCACAGAAACTCAGCTCTGACAACTTCCAGGTGGCCTGGACCTGTCCCCTGTATCAGATACAGCACAGGTACAGGAGATGGGTGGGCATTCCAGGCTGCTCGGAAGTTGACGGAGCTGAACTTTCAAGCCCATATAAACAAACAGGGTCATGAATATGACGGCCCACGGTGTGGGACACACCAGGAGCTATTGAGTACACTTTATTTTTTTTAAATGCTCACACGGACTGCTACATTTTGATAACAGTCAAACAACCGCTTTAAAATTGAGCTTTGGGCAGGAAGGATCAATCTATATTATACTCTTGTTAAATCAGCCATGACCAAATGGGAAGTACAATGTAAGGTTCTCTGACCTCAAATATGCACTTTTGAGTTAAAAGTCCCCCAGAAAACAGGAAGTCAAACAATTTGACATTGTTCATTAGCTGAATGAGCTAAGTCCTAGGTTGTATAATAAATCTTTCTGTCTTTAGTGGCCATCAGTCCAGATCCCTAATTTGTTGACTTTGTGATTTTGGTGTCCGTTTACAGGAAATCTACCACTTAGAATATCTCAATTTAGACCAAGGACAATTACTTTACATTTAGCTGAGGGAACCCTGAGGCAGGCACTTCTCTTCAGTTAAGTCACCCAGCTCTTGGGAATGCTTGCGCATGCACAGTCGGCTCTCTCAATGCACAGGTGGCTGCTCCTCCGGCTGTATAATAGAGTGCATGTGTAATCGGTTCCCTCAATACACAGCAGTGCAAGTTCTGTATCGCCCAACTGCACTTAGGAGCAGGCTGCTGTGCATTGAGGGAGCTGACTGCACATGCACGAGCATTCCCAAGAGCTGGGTGAAGTTACTGGCTCTCAGGAACTGCTGAATTCAAGAGAGGGTACGGGATAGAGTTGCAGCAAGAGTCGTGAATAAATGGTTAGCAGAGTGAGTGGTGCACAGGAGCATCCTTTGCTAATTTGCATAAAATATAAAGGCAATTTGGGAAGAAAAGACAAGGTTTCATGGGATCAGGTTTTATCTCAGGGTTCCCACGGCTAAATGTAAGTGTTATTGGCTTAAATTGGGCTGTTATAAGTGCTAGATATCCCTTTAAGAGCAAGTATTACAAAGAAGCACAACTTTGGATGCTTTCTTTTTATTGTACTACATTACAAATCACCTTACATCTTTTTTCTCCATTCATACTGCTAATAAAACCAAAGGTAAAGTTCAAAACAACTTCTCTTTCGTATTCTAATAAATTTCTCATCCAACTAATAAATCCACACATTGTAAAACCAGTAACATTTTTATTATGAGGCTTTTGGTTCTACAGGATATAATGTGTAGTATAAAATGTATATGAGATTTATTTCTGCTTTTAAAGACATCAGTGATTCTACAAGACCATATTTTTGTAATTTCTCATAAGAAACTATTTTGGGAATATTTTTTTAACGCAATGAAGAACAAAGTTTAATGGAGTACAGAAGTGAGTAAAGAACTGGCTTAACCACTTCCCACATTTTGATATAAATGTGCATTGTAGTTTTAAAAAATGTGTGTGTCCTTTTGACATACTGTACAGGCATGTTGTGGAGGTTGTAAAGGCATAGCATCCCTAACAGTTGACACTTGAAGGGGAAACCCTGCTGCAGAGGCCTTGACTTCTAGCCCAACCATTTACCTATTTAAATTCCACATTCAATTGCAAATAAACTTCTGTTTAAACTGTTTAAAAGACTTGCTTTGTTTCTCCATTAGCATCTTGCAAAATAATTTCAGGATGCCAATGGTTGTTATAGCAGGTGGGTAACTATAAAATGTTCCCTTTTGTAATAGTAACTCACTAAATTTTCTAAAAGTAACTCATCTAAACTTATATATGACTTTATCGAAAAAAAATGTTACTGCTATTGCAATGAAACAAATACAAATTTAAAAAGCAAGAGCAAAGCTTTGTCATCAAGTTTCCCCATAGACCAGTTCTGAGGAGGATAAGTCCTTTCTTGGAGTTTGAAGGTGATGAGCAGTTTTCACGCTTAGATTTTCCTTACAACAATATTAAACAAGAACCAGACTTGTAACTTTTTGGCACTTATCCAAAGTAATAAAAAAACATATATATTTGGCTTTCTATGAAAAGACAATCCCGACGTTCAGATGAAGGATCAGCCATGAATGCTTACTTTAATCTCTATAATTTCTTTTAATTACACTGGCATGTGCGGGCCAGCCGAATCTTCTTTAATGGTTAAAAAATGGCACTATTAAGCAAATATGTGCATGAGAGCATAAATCATCTGGAATAAAAACGAACCATGCATACTGTAAAATATAAGCGTTTACCCCCATTCCTAGTCTAATTTTCATGAAAAGCATTTTGAGCTTTTGATGTTTAGGGTATTACGGTTCAAAATGGTTATTAAGAAGGGGATCACTGGCCTAAATTCAATTGGCCTAAGAAAAAGCATAAATTAGGAAATATATTCAGGAGAGAGTCAAACAATGGGTAAAATGCAAGCCAAGCTGTCTAATTAAAGACAGAGAAATAAGGAACAATAGAGGTAAAATATGCCTGTATCCAGCAGAATTTCTTATTTATTATAAACTGGACAGAGAGGAATATTTGCAAAACGGCTTTTAACATTACTATGAATACTTTTTAACACCTTACTGCATATGACGGAATGTATGATGTATGGACAAGGCTCACTGGCTGAGCATGTTATGTACACAGCGGATGTTAGCTGCATAATGCAGCTTACACCCACGTCCATACCCACAATTAGTGCTGGATGATCAAATGGACACCGCCGTCTTGGATCCGGCTAGCACCCCCACTGATGTCATAGGTGGGCGTCAGAAAGCTTCTATGATAGCCAGGAACCTAACACAGAGTTCCGTGGCTGTCATAGCAGGATCTGTAAAGAAGCTTGCTGTCAGCAGGCTCTTTTATAGATCCAGTGAAATTACAAAATACTGCAAGACTGTTGTATAAGTGATAAGACTCCCTAGGGTTAAGGTACCCTAGGGTGTCTAGACATGAAGCAAAACAAAATGTAGAAATAAAAAATAATAATAAAAGTTCAAATCACTAACAACCCTTTCACTAGAACTGAAAATAAATAAATTAAATAATAAACATGTTAGGTATCGCTAGGTTCAATAAGTCCAGATCCTATGTGATTGCCTCTCACAGGCTGTGACTATGACTTCCATAGCAATGATTGGCACTCCTGAAAGTGGTGCAGGAAAGCAATCATGGGGGGAAAATCCCCCAGGAGTCATTGAAATGCTGTGGTCATGCTGATTGTGATACTTGACAGGTTGAACATCCACGACCGGAGCTCACTCCAACCTGGGGGTGTCACACTAGGGCAGTGATGGCGAACCTTTTAGAGACCGAGTGCCCAAACTACAACAAAGACCCGATAATATATCGCAAAGTGCCAACACAGAAATTTAATTTGTGATTTATACTCCCTTCTCTGTCACAGTTTTCATTGAGGACAGCAATAAAGCAGAAAATAGTCCCAGGTAGAGCTGTCACTTTAATATAGCTCTGTGCACAGCAAGTCCTGGGCTGTCTGGGACTGCAGGAAGATACCGGGAGTCATCTCTGGTGATGGCCTGGGTGCCCACAGAAAGGGCTCTGAGTGCCACCTCTGGCACCAGTGCCATAGGTTAGCCATCACTGCACTAGGGTGTCATTTGTAAGTTACAGCTGACAACCCTTGCTTACTGTTGTCAGTTATATATATTAATAGGCTAAGGGCCATGACTTCACTTTTTGTGTGCAACCTTAAAAGTTTTTGTAACTTTTTTGTGACACGTAAGGCTAGTTAAAAATTAACAGATGTAAAGAATTTTTGTTTAATTTGTAGTTTTATTTTGGATTAAAGTCACAAAAAAGTGGAAATATGTCTATTTTTGTAATTTATAGTATACATGTCTTTTGATTTTCAAATTAACTCAAAATGAACATTAAAAATGAATTTCCTTTTTGTGATGGTTATTTCATATATGCTATTTATAATCTTGTGAAGACAATGGGGGTCATTTACTAAGGGCCCGATTCGCGTTTTCCCGACGTGTTACCCGAATATTTCCGATTTGCGCCGCTTGTACATGAATTGCCCCGGGTTTTTGGCGCACGCGATCGGATTGTGGCGCATCGGGGCCGGCATGCGCGCGACAGAAATGGGGGGGGCGTGGCCGAACGAAAACCCGACGTATTCGGAAAAACCGCCGCATTTAAATGCCGAAAATGTGTCGCTTGGGGAGCGCTCACCTTCACCTTCTATGGGATGGTGCATTCCGGGGCGTTAAGATTATTTTCGGCGCTGCAGCGCCACCTGGTGGACGGCGGAGGAACTACCATCTTAAATCCCAGCCGGACCCGAATCCTGTGCAGAGAACGCGCCGCTGGATCGCGAATGGGCCGGGTAAGTAAATGTGCCCCAATCTGTCAATGTTTTTTATAGTGTAGAGGGGAATTTTTTAATTTTATTTGTTAATATTAATTTGTATTCATACATATACAAAATAATGAGTATTTATACATATCAATAAATATATGAAAGTTTTTTTCCTTAATACAGTATGTTCCACAAGAAGTCATAAATGACCCCGGGGGGACATTTTAGCAGTTTCTTTCCTTACATGTAACTGGGGTATCTGTAAGAGCCCCCTTGGTGGGTGAGATATCTGAGGAAGACCTGCCCCGGATGCTGAACAGACCTACCAGCTGTGTTTAACTCATTCACACATGACCGCTGAGTCCATAGAGCTGGCAGCAGTGCAGGCTCCTCTATTCATGACAAAAAACTACATCAGCGTTATGCAGTGTGGAAAGGAAAAGGTATAAGTGGTATAGTGTCTCTGCCTGCTCATACAATCAGCACAGGGAGCTGAAGGAACTGCAGTAATGCTAAAAGACAGCTCTGCAAGCTCGGAACATGCGTTGCCTGTGGTTGGTCAGGATCCAGTTAACGACCAAGCTTTTTTTTTTTTTTACATTTTTTTATTGCATTGGGCAAGATGTACAATTTGAATATCCTCTCACTCCAGCAAAGTAAGTTAGAGTTAAAGTATTGGTATTAGTTTGTTCTTGGTCTGTAAGTTTATTATCATTTTACTACTTATAAAAAAAATTTATTTTATTTTCTTATAACTTATTTTCACATTTTTATTCTTTGGTTTGCTGATTCTAGAAACAAAGAACATGTCATAGAACTATCCAGGGTAAAGTCTCACAAAGCATGAAAAGTAAAAATGAGTAAAAATTGTTATGATATGTAAATCTGTTCCAAAAATATAATTTTTCAAGAAGCAGGATCACAGAACTACAAAATAGAAGCGCATATAGAACTTTATTATTCCCTTTCCCTCCGGTACATTACCCTGTTCGCTCTCTTACTTTGAGCCAGGAACAGAGGAAGAAGTGTCCAGGTTCCTTTCCTCTGCTTGCCCCACTACCTGCATCAGTGACCCCATCCCCTCACACCTCATACAGTCTCTCTCCCCAGCAGTCACTTCTCACCTCACTAAACTCTTCAACCTCTCTCTTCTGGTGTCGTTTCTTCTTCTTTCAAGCATGCGGTTGTTACCCCATTATTAAAGAAGCCTTCCCTGGACCCAACCATTGCTACTTATGCCTGGTGTTTTCTTGATTAACCCCTTATCTCTCAGCTAACTCAATCATTGACCCCCTGCAATCTTGTTTTCAGTATTCCATTGAAACTGCTCTTTCTAAAGTCTCCAATGTTCTCCTTGCTGCGACTCATTCTTCTGGATATCTCGGCAGCGTTTGATACTGTGGACCACCAGATCCCCCTCAGGATGCTTCGCTCTACTGGTCGAAAGGATTTCTTCCTATCTCTCTGTACGCACTTTCAGTGTATCCTTTTTTGGATCTCTCTCATCTTCCTCTCACTGTCAGAGTTTCAGAGCTCAGTCCTAGGTCCTCTTTTCTTTTTCTTCTATACTGCCCCCATCTGACAAACCATCAGCAGATTTGGTTTCCAGTATCATCTGATGATACCCAGCTGTATACTTCTGCACATAACATCACCTCTGCCTTACTGCAGAACACTAGTGATTTTCTCTCTGTTGTCTCTAATATCATGTCCTCTCTCTTTTTGAAATCTAAACTTTCTAAGACTGAACTTCTTGTTTTTCCAACATCGACATAACGACCCAACCCTGACCTCTCCATCTTTGTCTGTGGGATCTCTATAACACCCAGACAGCAGGCCCACTGTCTTTGGGTTGTGCTGGACTATACAATCTCTTGCTACAAGGATACTTCCAGGTTTGTGCCAGTCACTGCACTGGTTGCCCATCTCCTTCTGAATACAGTTTAAAATAATAACCCTCATCCACAAAGCTCTGCATAATGCTGTACCTCCCTATCCCTCTTCCCTCATTACTGTCTATCGCCCAACCCCTGCTCTTCGATCAGCCAGTGACATTAGATTAATCTTTACCTTGATTCAAACCTCTCATGCACGTCTCCAGGACTTCTTCTGAGCTGCACCAATTATCTGGAATTATCTTCCCTGGACTATCATACACGTACCCAAATATGCTCTCAAAACCCATCTCTTTAGGTAAGCCCATCATACTCCCTAAAAGCATAAAATGACAACTCTCTTTACTAATCCATAATATGCCCTCTTTCAATATGTTATCCAGGAAACACCAAGATACCAAGCTCCAGGCTTCTCTGCAATCACATTCACCTTGGACTTTGTATATAAGATGCAGGTGATGGCTAGTTCAAGTAGCAGCATTTTCATTTATTAAATTATTTTATTCTGTTCCCTTATAAAGAATGGCTGTACAAGCTCTTATACCGCTTGAGTTACCCCCTCATTCTCCTAGACCTTAAGCTCTTGCAAGCAGGGCCCTCCGATTGTTTCATATGACTGTTTGGAATGTAGCATTTTACTTGTATATGTCGCCTATGATTTGTAAAGTGCTACAGAATATGACGGTGCCACATAAATAATGATTACTATTATTAATAAAGATGATTATGATCTGGACATTCAGGTAGCACTCATCCTTGGCCATAACAAAATTAATAGGTCATAAATTGTTATTGCTGATGGAACCTCTAAAAAAGTTGTATATAATTTGTATGATTTTTGTCAAAATTAACACAATAGAAGCAAATGTATTTATTTTCAGTAGTTTTATTGAAAAAACGCCTCTTTTTTCAGAAATAAATAAAAATATAAGGCAGTGAAATTCACAATTTGCAGTTAAAAATCTTGAAATAGCAAATCTATTTTCATAGTCTTCAAACTGCTTTGAGAACTAAGAAACTAAGAAATTTTGAAAACATTATATTCTGAAAATCGTCCATTCTAAATATACAGCACAAACATGCAATTCCAATGTCTGCAGAATCGACTGCAAGTTGACATAAATGTAACTGTAAATGTGTCTACAATATAATCCTGAACCTAATGGGCACAGTATATTTAGCTATGTAAACGGTAGGATGCTTAATGGTAGGCAGAGTATAAAAGCATGGCATCGCCCACTTTTTATAATCAAGGCTTTCAATGGGAGAGGTGATGACTGGGTAGATGGCATGGCTACTTAGCTGGCAACATAGTTGTAGATGCAGAATACAGGCAACATTGTTCAGACACAAAGCTGCTTGGAAGTTTGTTCCTGGACTTAGTTTGTACTATGTAACATTGCAATAAAATTATCATCTTTATTCACAAATCTGGACAAGGAAATTGACACTGCAAGCCAACATATTTTACAGGCAACTATAGAGAGCAACAGACAAGAAGCTGCATGTGGTTCATATGGTAAGATCTACGTGATACATCACTGAGAAAATGGCATGTATACATATATGTAAGTGCATCTCCTGACTGCAGCATCCGCATGTGACTTGTGGAGACGTACAATCTGCTTACTTTCCATGTATCTGCTGATCGAGGTCACAAGGAAATGACACACACTAAATAACATATAAAACCATTTATGATTTCATTACATTCTTTCTTAAGGATCTTCTCCACCGCATATGTTCAGCATATTCATGTTCTCCATAGTCCTCATCATCTGGTCTTTCTGGCTGCATTGGGACTACGTAAGCTTGATTGTCAGGCTCAACGGGTCCACTTTCAGGTTGATAAGGTTCTGGTTGAAAATATTTGTCCGATTGAACAAGATAATTATCTTATGACATTGATTCAAGGGAGCATGAAATACAATTTGACTTGAGTAGCTTTTAGCAGGTAATTGTCTGAGTATTATATATATATATATATATATATATATATATATATATATATTTATATTTATAGCATTTAGATATATATACTGATATATATATATATATATATATATAGGATATATAATATATATAAATGTATATAGATATATAAAATTAGCCCAGACAATCAGACAATTAACCATTTGTTAAAGACGTTACTCATAATTAAACCAGTTAATATCAGTATTTTGTAAAGCGGTCCAGGTTGTTATAAAGACAACTTATATTGAACGCTACACATTGTGCCATGTTATACCTTGCAGACTCCTTTTTGCTATAATAAGTTAATGAAAATCGGTTGGTGAATGGCCCTAATATGTCATAATAAATAATGGAAAGCATATGATTCATGACTAATTCTTGACTGACAAGCAATAGAATTGTAGAGTACATTATGGATGAGGGGGGGTCAATGGTTATTCTAGCAAACGGCAAGCAGCAGGCTTTAATGTATTAGCTTATGGTAAAAAACTGTTAACTGATTTTAGTGGATATGATCTGTTACAAATCATTTACAAGCCACAATTAGTTTATTATTTACATAAATTATTTCTATGTCTTTATGTTAAATCTCTGTATAAAAAGGGTTACCTCAGATACAGTAGTTAGTAGTTATAATGACCTCTTGTGTAACTGAGGCCCTATATCTTTCATGTATTTGACATGACTTTTTCACTACAGAATGCAAACAGACTTTGTGAGGTCACATCGGTCTCTTGGATCCCATTTGAATGCTGTTAGTATAAAGAACCGTTTCCCCTTTTTATGATGACAGTATAGGTCATTAGTTATATCCATGGTGAAATTTCCCAAAAGAATCATTAAGTACGTGCGCAAACATCTCAGAAACAGGATTTTCATGAATTCAAACTGTAAGCAGCACTGGAGGCTTAGAAAATGTGTTAGCCGGAACCTGAAACAGGTCAAAGATGATGTTAGTATTTAAAAGTATGAGATATTAATACATTGTCTTCCTCTTATACATTACTACAGTAGGTACAGGAATGGAGAAAATGACTTCCTAATGACAAATCAGACACTGCCACTGTGTCATGCAGGTGTGCCAGTTTTCTTAACGCACTTGTACCAGTGACGCCCTAACCGTTAAAATTTACTATAACCTGCACCAAATAAACTGGCGCAAGTTAAAGCTGTAATCCACTCCAGGTCCAACCTGGCTTAGATTTCTTTTCTGGAAAATGAGAGCTGTATAGGAGGTCAGAACCTCTTAGTAATGTTGCACACCAGGTGTACCCATGATTAATACTGGCACGCAACACGCCTGTCTTAATACATTGGCCCCAATGTGTCACATGACAGAGCTGAGGACCAGAGGACCAGAGAAGCCACAAATACAGCCACTGGAAAGAAGAATATTTTCAATTCAATTTCTGGAATTTTGTCAGTTTTTTTCATCAGTTACTGCAAAAAAGATTTGCATTAGGTCACTTTGTGTTCACCTTCTGATTTTGTCTTACAATGTCTGATTCAAAAACTCATTAAGTAGCTGGGGAATCAACTGGTCTTTATCTTGGTTGTTGACATATATAATATGTATGACGTGTATTTTGGAGCTTTCTCTACTCCATCCTTCTTTTAACAAAACAACAACATATTTGTCCAACGGCCCAAGAGCCTATTTCAGTTGGTTCTGCATCTGCCTGGGGTTTGGAAATTGCTGGGACTGGAAATTAGATATAGAATTTATTAGTATTAGGCTTCAAGCACACGAACGTATGCCCAGAATGGAGCCTGTACATATGATACGTCCAGATGGATAAGGGGTGCGGGAAGCACTATGTATGGTGAGAGATTGAGCATGCTCCACCTTTTTTTTTATGGCATGGTACAATACGGTGTGCCGTGCACAATGCACTTCTATGGCAGTCGTATGCTAGCATACAGCCACCATATACATTGTGCATTATATGTTTTGTCTATACTTTAAAATTCATGTGGCATATGAAGATTAAATTCAACTTTAATATTTTGTGTAAATATATGTTTACTATATGCATGTGACATTTATAATTTGTGTGACAGGCATATACAGTATTTTTCACCAAATTGCTGCAACTAAAATAGAACTGCTAACATCTTTCATCCAAAGAATACAGACTGCTACAAAGTATTTTTACTCCAAAGTTAGAAGATATTAATCATATTAATGATTTCCTTCAGTTTTGCAGTCAAATGCCTACAATAAACATGTCTGACTTGTTTAACAACCTCTACATCTTTCTTTGCGGCTTTATAGGAATTACCTTTAAAATGTTTTGTTTCAGACAGGATTTTCCTGATGCACGCTGTGATTTAAGCCTGAGTCATACCGCAATTAGAGGGTAAGAACTCAAGGGAAACTTTATGATTACTTAAAGATCTTATTGATATGCCACTTTAGTTGATAAAACAAAATGCAGTCTTATGGGGGAATATTAGTTACTATACTACTATAAACTGAAGAAATTATATATTAAACAACATACCTGGATATCCTTGACCGTTGTAAGGAATGCTTGCACATAGTGATGCATCACAGTATCCCTGTGGACCTGTAGGACCTCTAATTCCTTGGTTACCTGGGCGACCAGGAGGTCCTGGTGGCCCTCGAGAGCCTGTAGATCCAGGTGGTCCTGTCCTGGAGTCACCTGGTGGTCCTGATTTTGAAGAAGGAAATACAAAACCTTTGAGGTTTGTTTTCTATTGTCTTAAGGAAAGCCTAATAATAAATCTGGCACACAAACTGTCTAGACTGATGTGTACAATGAAAAGACAAAAATATAACTGACATATGTTTTCAATGAGGAAACCAAAAATTAACCAAACATTGCTGGCTATGATTCCTGAGGCTGCATAATGCCTGTAATGTACACAATACCTATTTTATATAGAAAGTAAATTGGCAAGATACGACTAATTGAACAATATCAATGAATCACGTGCTGTGTTTTCTCTGCTGAGATATGATAATATCCTCCGGAGAAACTACTACATTTAAAAGAACACTGACTTTCAATTGCAATTTAGAAGTGCATCAACTTCACAACTCTATGGCCCTGGGACACATGAAGTAATGTTGTTTTTGGAGCAATCACTGTTATAGTAAGCTAAAATGTAAATCTTGAACCAAGTGAGGATAAAATAGTTGCAAGCTTGTACTTGTTATAATGAAAAAATCATGTTTTAAGTACTAAAGAATAAACCAGGACCAGTCAAATCTCAAGCAAATAATATGTCAATATTGTAAGGAATAGATCAGAGCACAGTAAATGTGGATTGTAGGACAATCTTTAATCCTGTAACATTTTAGTCATACAATGAAAAAATGTGGATTCAGGAGTAACAACTAATGTCTGTTTTTATTTCAACGTGTTCCATGTTTATTTTTCTAAAGTATAAGTAGTTTTCTTGATTTCATCACTGACTTTTACATCACTGACTGAAAATTAAAGGGGTAGGTTTATCATGCCCTGACCCTATGTGCGCTAGCATATGATGAAATCCCCGACTCCTGGCACCTGTCAGATATCTCGGGAGGCTCTGGCAATAACTAGTGCACACATGTGTGGCTGCAAAAACCTGTGTTGGCCCACTCGACTGTCGGCCAGATACCCCTCACCCTTCCTCATGCCTACTTGGCATGGAGGTTGTGTAAGTGTGGAAATAGCAGTACCCAGAATTGTGCGCGAAAATATGAGAAAACAAAGTTGGGTAACTGTTTCAACATCACTATATTACTGAGTTTGATATATATATATATATATATATATATATATATATATATGGATTTTCTATATGTATAGATAGAAGTTAATAAAGCCTGAAGCCCCTCGGACTAATTTGCATAATTTTAAAGCAAAATTTTCTTAAAAACCAGGGCATAAGAAGCTAAAAGAATGGTAGATCCTGCCAGAGGGGGCACACACCAGTATGTCAGTGTGCTTGGTTTACAATCCTTCAATCTGGTGATAGATGCCCTTTAACTGATCAATTATCTATTTTTTTTATAGTCCTATATATGTTTTTAACTGAACATGAGCAATGTTTTTAGCAATCTAATCAGTTGAACCAAAATGCAATCTCATACATTTTTTCCTTCACTATATTCATATATAGTTTTATACATTCCTTTATTTGTAATGATTTCCTATTGCTAAAACCACTTAAAAAGGGTAATTTTAAAACCCTCAACATGTTATGGTTCATGTACATTCAAGATAAAGTTGGCTCCATACTAACCTTCCTGGTGTGCACCTGACTCCATCCTTCACATCAATATTAGTTTCAAGAAACATGACAAATACCAGTTTAAAGTAGGGAAGATAGAGTTAACATATACCAACCTGGTGGACCTGTAAGCCCTCTGGGTCCTTGAGATCCAATTCCAGGGTTTCCTCTCTCTCCCTTTTCACCTGGTATACCTAATGGAGGAATAGAAACATTGTGTGAAGTTTTTTCATTTAAGCCACCTTTAAAAGTGACTTCACTGGGTGCAGTTTGCCTGTGTATAGTGCAGGGTGCACGAGATTCATAATTTGTGGTGCATGTTCTTCATGAAATTGCTGCACCTGGCACTTCTCCAACAGAGTGCACCAAACATTTTTTTGATGCACCTTAAACGTAGAGAGCACAACACAAGTCTGTCAGACACTGCATGATAAATGTGGCAGTGTCCAACTGTGTATCAGAATGCCCCTTTCAGTGCAGAATTATGTGTTGTGTCAAGGATAGTGCATACAAATGTGTTGCGGACACTTTATAAATACATCTGCAAGCAGTTTGCACTGAAAAGAATGTGTAAAGTTAAACAAAAAACTGTAGCAAGGGCGTTCATAAATGTGGGCCATTGTGATTTTCATCTTGCACATGTACTCACCTCTTTCACCAGGTGGTCCTTGAAGTCCAGGTGTTCCAGGGAACCCAGAACTACCTGAAGGTCCAGGTTCACCTCTTGGTCCAGCATTGCCTGGAGGACCTGGTGGGCCTGGAGGTCCTGGCTGATTACGATTGGAATAATAATCATTTGGAATCTGGTTCAACATTTGATTGAATCTGCTCATTTGACCTAAAGAAATATGCAACATATGCAATAAGTTTTAACTCACATTTTACCCTTCCAATGAAGCATAAATTTTAAAAAACTAAGTTCTTCTGGAAATATTGCTGAGAAGCTGAAAATCAGACGTCATCATAATTTTTGTGTTTACAACTGTATGATGTAGGAATTCGAAGATCATGCAAATGAAAACTAAAGTAGGCATAGTAGAAAGCACAGTCTGGGATTTTATTCAGAGGGATATTTGGCAGGCTAGGTGGGCCAAGTGCTTATCTGTCTTAAGCTTTCATTCAGTCTTTCTGGCACTGAAAGATTTGCGGTGTTGCAGGAAAGTAATCATTACTCAATAATCTTGACATTCTACTGTTAACACAAAAGAAATCCTATTTGCTTTCTAAGTATCAAATTCCATTTTATGGAATTTAGTTGTTGAGTAATGCAGAAAGGGGAAAGAGATAATAATTTTGCACAGAGATCAGTAAGGCAAAGTCCTATATGCTCAATTGGAAAAAAATGCATTTTCCTGTTGCAGATCACAGGAAAAAGTATTTGAATTCATTTAGTGGACTATTAATCTTTGATCAATAAAAGGGGGTTCCATTAATAGAAAATGAATCTCTCAATGGGCATATTTTGTGTTTGTCACCGCCTCAGAGGTCTTCCCATTCCAGTCACTGGCCTCACAAGCTGTTTTACACATGACCATTGAGCCACAATTGTCTTAGTTGTCTTATGTGTGTGCCCTCTCTGGTAGGATCCGCTCTTCTTTTAGCTTCTATTGCCCTTGTTTTTAACAAAAAAAAATTTGTTTTTATACAAATGAGCATGACGCTTTCCATTCTACATTAGGGACTCCAGCTGTTTATTGCGCCTGGAGCCTCTCAGGCAAGCCTTTTTTTTGTAAAAAATAAGGTGAAAGAAGCTAAAAGAAGAGTGGTTCCAGCCAGAGGGGGCACACACCTGCATGTAAGTGTTCTTGGTTTACAATCCTTGATCCTGATGGTAGATTTCCTTTAACTATTATAAGCTTAGTATTACACTGTAAGTCCCTATCACAGCATCACAACCTAGTGCTATTCTTACTTACTTCTTACTTGAAAATTTCCATTTAATCCAGAAATTAGAAGACACTATGTGTGCCCCTTTTATAAGCCGAAAATGTACCCAAATAGGAGCTTTCAGCTCCTTACTGACCTCAGCTCACATTCACATTTTGCGCTTCAATTGCTTTTTGAAATACAATCAGAGCGCATTGGGGGGAGGAGCAACTCATGACCACAGATGTGTTTATACCTCAACATTTATGTTTGGAAACTAGCAACATGTGTTTTGACTTGTTAACTTTTAACTTGTAACAGTAAGGTCTAAATCCATCTGCTTGGATGAATTAGTCCTCTCGGAAGCACCTGGTTTGCAAAACACAATTCAAGAGCAACTCTACTCCTATGTGGCTTATTGCCTCACTTCTGCACCCTGTGTAAATGCCACAGTTGCCCTTCCCATGATTGTTGGATTATGAAAAAATGCTTTTCACTACTTCTTTGTGTGAACTGTGTTTAAACATTTGATCTTCAGCTCCTCAACCATTCATACCCATCAAAGCTATAAAATTCTGTAGAAATATGAGGCATGGTAACCAACTGTATACTTTGCGATAGCTTGAACTTACTGTTTATCATCTGTTCACAGACTTGTCGTGCAACGGCTCTCATCATATTCTGAGAAGCCATGTCTCCCTTAAATATAAAAACAGACATTAAAATGAACAAGAATAAAGTGCAGATATGTCAAGCTTAGTGACAATATAAAAAATGGCATTAAAAGTGACATTGGGGTTTTTGTGATTTTTTTTTTTTTTTACAATGGGCTTATACATAGAACCTCTGGTAGTGCAACACTGTGTAAAGCCAGATTTATGAGTTTTAAAATTTATTTTTTAAAAAGTCACTCTACTCCCTTCTTGGTGTATGTGTGACCATTTAAAAAAAATCACAGACACTGCTTAAACATAGAACCAAAAATGCAGTTCACTCCTTTCTGATGTATGTGTTACTGCATTTTCTTTTTACAAAATTTGCGATTATTCAAAGAAAATTCGCAGACACTTCTGAGAGATTTATTAAAGGGGAAACACATACTTAATAAATCTGATGGGGAGAGAAGCTCCAAAGGCAGTTATGGAATTATCACAAGGATAGAGTGCCTAATAATAATTAACCCCCTATGTCTTTAAAACAGATTTATGGTTTCAATCCATCTACTTACTCTGTCACCCTTGTCTCCTTTCTGTCCTGGAGGACCCTGTACAGAAATACAGTACATATTATTGTTGTGATCATTCAGAAATATTTCAGTTTATAATTAGTTTTTAGTTTTAGTTTTGATTCCAGTCTATACCATAATTTACCAAGTCTTTAAAAGTTGCTGTTATTGAAGCTGAGCCAGTGCTGTTTATAAGGATTTCTGCTGTTCCAACAAATTTCAGAAACTCAGTACAGGCAGTCAACTGGTTAAGTACAAGTAATGTAGACAAGATCCTTAAATATACTAAGGATAACAAAATCAGTGATGGTCAGTGTAAAAATCCAGAGCGTAGACGGGGACTCTATAAGCAGACACTTCATGATCTATGTAGTGCTGTGTGATAGAGTGTGCTGAAAATGTGGTTAGATTATCAGTGTACAAGGTTTATATACACTTTAATTTACCTTATGAACATTGTACTAGCATCTGACACATAGAAAGAGAGATGAGACATATTAAGCACATATTTAGCTCTGCTACATCTCAGCTATACACACACACACACACACACATCAGATCTAATGTGCCTCCGTCTCTGGATAAAGAACTTATCTGCCTGTAGCTTGGAGCTCTCCCCACTCTATTATGTGTTGTTTTCCAAAAGGAAGTCAGTGTGTATGTATCAGCGTGAACTCATCCTAGAATGCAAGTGTGGGTGGCTACTGCAGGAAGCAGAGAAGAGCTTAGCTCCAAAGCGTCAGACAAGATGTCTGCCAACCCTATAGTCAGAAGATCCAGGGTCGGTAACTAGGGGCAACTGAAATTGTGTACACCAGGACTGATAGAGACAGGCTAGAATTAAATTGGGGAAATGCTGTATTTTTGTTAATAACTGTGAATTATAGAATGTGTTATTTTGTTATCCTGAGTATATTTAACCCCTACGGGACACAGCATCTTTTGGCCTAAAGGACGCGGCCCCATTTTTCAAATCTGGCCTGTGTCACTATAAGTGGTTATAGCTTTGGAACGCTGTGAGATATCCAGGGGATTTTGAGATTGTTTTCTCGTGACACATTGTACTTCAAATTAGTTTAAAAATTTGGATGAAATCTTTTGCGTTTAGTTATGAAAAAAAACAAAATTTGGCAAAAATGTTGAAAAATTCTTTATTTTCAACGTTCTAAATTCTCTACTTTTGATTCAGAAAGTCATAGCACCCAAATAAATTCATAACTTACATTTCCCAAATGTCTGCTTTATGTTGGCATGGTTTTTTCAGATTCCACATATTTTACTAGAATGTTATGAAGCTCAGAATTTGGGAGCCATTTTTCACATTTTTTGTAAAATCGCCAAAACCTGTATTTAGATGGACCTGCACAGTTTCTAATTGACACTGAGAGGCCTAAATAATAGCGAGACTCGTAAATTACCCCATTGTGGAAACTACACCCCTCAACGTATGAAAAACCACTTTTAAGAAGTTTGTTAACCCTTTACGTGTTTTATAGGGGTTAAAACAAAATGGAGGTGGAGTCTGCAAATTGTAATATTTTTTCACAATACACTCATTTTGGGTGGAAAATTAAACATTTGTAATGGATAAAATGAAAAAAGGCTCCACAAAGTTTGATACGCAATTTCTCCCGAGTACACCGATACCCTACATGTGGTGGTAACCTGCTGTATGGGCGCACGGCCGGGCATAGAAGGGAAGGAGGCGCCATCCGGAGCAGATTTGCTGTCACATTGTACAGGCTATAATTTTTTTCTTTTTTTTAATGAGGACCTATAGGGGCTTATTTCTTTTGCCACATGAGATGCACTTTTCTAATACATAATTTTGGGGCATCTATAGCTAATTGGTGAGATTTAATTAACTCTTTGTTGGTGGAGGAAATGAAAATCATCAATTTTTAGGAAAATTTTTATGTGTTTTTTTTTTTGGCCGTTAACCATACCATGAAAATAGTATATTATTTTTATTCTTTGGGTCGCCACGTTTATGAAAATACTTCATTTATATATATTTTTTTATTTTTTCCCATTTTTACTGAATAAAAAGTAATTTGGCAAAATTGTTGTTAATTTTAGCATCACCGACTTACATATGCATAACTTTTTTATTTTTCACCTCAAAAATCTGTTTAAGGGCTTATTTTTTGCAAGAATGATAGCTCTTTTTAGTGGTCTTATTTTAGATTGCGTAACTTTTTAAAATCACTTTTTTAGAGCATTTTTAAAGGGCATTAATAAAAAATCATCTTTATCAGAGAGAGTTTTTTTAGGTTGTTTTTTACGGGGTTCACTTTGCGGATCTAATAACGATTCTGTTTTATTATACAGATTGTTACGGACGCAGGGATACCAAATATGTGGGGGTTTTGTGTATTTTATTCAATTGTACTGAATAAAAACTAATTTGGAGAAAATCTTATTCATTTTAGCATCACCATCTTTTTATATGCATAACTTTTTTATTTTTTGGCAGATAAATCTTGTTAGGGGCTTATTTTTTGCGAGAACAGTTGTTCTTTTTAGTGGGCTTATTTTGGAGTGCATAACATTTTTTAAATCACTTTTTAGAGCATTTTTTATAGGGTATTAATTAAAAATTATCTTTTTTCGGAACGTTTTTTGCGTTTTTTTCCTCCGGCGTTTACCGTGCGGGTCCAGTAACAATTCTGTTTTATTATGCAGATTGTTACGGACGCGGCAATACCAAATATGCGGGGTTTTTTTGTGTTTTTATGTTTTTTATACTTTATTAAGTTTTTTTTATGGGAAAGTGACATTTTAGGGGCTTATATTTTTATGTATTAATTTTTTATTTATTATAATGTGTAGTGTTAACTGTTTTTGCATATTTTTACTTATACATACTTGAACTTAAACCAGTGATGCTCTGATCACTGGTTTAAGTTCAATACACTGCTCTACAATACTATTTTATTGTAGAGCAGTGTAAACTGTCTGAGCAAGCTTGCGCATGCTCAGACAGTTTACAGCCAGACCCGGAAGGGGTCTGGCTGCCATGGAGACCGGGCAGCTCCGGGGCACATGCCAGTCCTCGGAGCTGCCCGGCAGAGGATCGGATCCCCCGGTAAGCGGCACGGGGGATCCGATCCACAGCGCTTACACCCTTACACGCCGCGGTCATGTTTGACCGCGGCGTGTAAGGGGTTAACACCCGCGATCGGAGCCGGCTCCGATCGCGGGTGTTAGCGCAGGCTGTCAGCTGTACTAGACAGCTGACAGCCGCTGCTTCTGGTACCGGCTCCGTTCGTGAGCCGGTGCCAGAAGCAGGACGTTATAGAACGTCCCCGTGCGCTAAGCATCTAGCCCCGGGGACGTACTATAACGTCCTGGTGCGCCTAGGGGTTAAGAAACTTGTCTTTGTGGGAATAACCTTTTAAAACGGTTATGTACAATAATATATTAAAATGGGTTTAGAAATAACCATGTCTCTGGTATCCTTATGTATAATTTGTAATTTTTCTGTACCTATGGGATGGGAGTGTATCTGCACTTGTGTAATAGAGGTTGTTTACAATCATTACTTAAGGACATGCATGGACTTCACAGTGAAATTAAGCTCTGAAGCATTTTATAATCTCTTTGTACTATTACAATTCATGGTACGACATTTAATTTTATCATGGAAACATATGGGGATGAAGAACCAACAGATGTCCAGCAGATGGAATCATGGAGGCATGTGAAGGAGCTATATGGTTTTTTTTTTTATTATATATGTATATCTCTTAATATGTAAGATTTAGGGACAAGAGAATGAGGGACACATCTTTTTATTTTCAATGCTATTGATAAATTGGTGCTTGTATTGAGAAGATTTTACACTGAAAACCAGTAGGATTTATATACTTGGTATAAATCACATGTTGAGAAATGTACTGATGAATCAGGAGATTGGAGTTATGTGATAATATGCAATGTCTTCCAGCCATCACACATGTTATGTATAACAAATCTGATGAAATTAAATGTTCGTTGTTCATCAACATTAATCCCTAAACTATGTCATTGTGTCTCCTTTCCTTATTTGATGCATGTTGAATAATCAGCCTTTAAACCAAACCATAGAAACATCTGCAAGCCACCCTTATTAATTTCATGTTACCCTTTTATTCTGGTATGCCAGGGTTCACAACTCATTTAATATACTACAATAATTAAAACCAGTAGTGAACATCAAAGTCTGCAAATTTCTGAACAACAATGCCATCTCCCCACATATTACTTGGCTAACTTTATGATCCATCTGAAGAACAGTAAAGAATTATTCCCTCGCCTCCGCTGTGCATGTTGTGTGCAAGGTTCATTCCAGTAATACAAATAAAATCTTTAATACGATGAAAACTTTTTGATCTTCCATCCTTAAAGTGGGATATGCTTTTATGTACAAGTGCTTTTGACATCCCACAATCTCAATTTTAACCCTTTAACCCCCTTTTCTTTGATACCCTTTCCCTTTATAAGAGAACTATAGTTTAGGTTTAGTTAAGTCTTGGATCCTTCTTCCTCAGGAGCAGCTTATTTCACATACAACATTCATAAGACTCCAACAAAATCATTATCTTAACTTTCTGCTTCTTAATGTTGTACAAAAAAATCTAAAAGTCATTGGGGGGGATTTATCTTAGAATTTTCTCTTATTTTTGCGAAGTTTTTTTGGCACATTTGATATATTTGCGCCTAAACTTCCGACTTTTCCACTCACTTGGCAAAGTTAGCCACGCAATAATGTTTTAATGTTTTAATGTTGAGCATGATATATCTTTAAAAACCAGATGCGGACGAAAATGTTGCAATTTTGACACAAATGCCCATCCTGAACAGGTGTTGCAGAAGAATTTCCAGAAGGTGTTGCAGAAGAATTTGATATATTTGATCTATCAGCTGCCTGATATATCAACATCTAAGATAAATAAAATAAGTCCAAAATCCGGAAGAAACAAGAACAAACATACAAATCTCCTGGCTAAAGATAAATGACCCCCATTAAATTAACAGTAACTTGTCTACAGTAACTACTACAGACTACATGATTTAACTGCTTGGCTCAAATAACTAAACTACACTACAAAATATTATTTCTTTCTTGTGACATCTTTTGTTTTATTATTTCAAGCATAATGATTTCTACACCATCCTACTTGGTTTCCGGACAACTTTTCAAAGTGCAGTAATGTAATAGGTCACAAAAAAGCAGCCCAAAAGTCCACAACATCGCTTTTCTGCAATTTTGTTTTCTTCATCTCAATTTTGGCATTCAGGTTCTGATAAATTCTTACCATAGTACTGGTAGATGTAGCTTTTCAAATAAAAACAACTTATTCTGAATGTAAACACAAGTAAAGGAAGGCCCGGGAAGGTGGTCAGCGAACGTTTGGGGCTCACAGCTACAGTATCATGTATTTTTATGACATAACCTATAGATATGTCATGTAATGCTTCAGAATAGCTCTTTAATCTTAATAAACCATGCTGTGCTATAAACTCTAACTTATAGGTTTTTTAAAGATACCTGCTTTTTCCTAGAAATCATGCCATGACTAATCATTGGCTGTGTTTCATGTTATATATTAGCAATAGGGAGAAGAGTTACAAAGCCTGGCATAGCTCACAATTAAATAGGGTGCTGTTTATTGAAAATAAGATATTTTAATCTCATCCAGAAAACCCCCTGAAATCACTTATTTATCATCTGTTTTACGCAGCTGTTGTGACGGCCCTCTAACAGCTACTCTTCTTGTCTACCTAGACACATGAACACTTAGCTTAGGCAAGCATGCTTGTATCTAAATTGGAAAGGGAAACAAGCTGACAATTTTATTCTATGGACAGGCATAGCAAATAGCTTTCAGCAGATATAATTATTACTGACTTACAGTTTTGGCTCAAAAGTATGCACATTTTAGACACCCCTTAGTGCTGCTTATCTCTAGGTAAGGCAAAGATTTGAAAGCTCTAAATACTGTAAACCTGCTGGATCTCTGCATTTATCCCAGTACTTGAGATCATTAGGCTCCACTGGCAAATATCTATGAATAGCTTTATTACATAAAACTGCTGGCTTTGTAAACAATAAATTTATATATCTGGTAGGCTTAATTAAACATAATCCTGTATTTGAGAGCGCTCTTTTCCTATCAGTAGATTGTGATAAGCATAATAAAAATAATATAAATCTCCACCATGTAGGACTGATTAAACTGACATGCTATTTACACTCATCAAATAAAGACACCATCAAAAAACTAAGATATCACATATTGCTTATGTTAAATGACATATAATTGAAGAATGAAGGTAGCAATGAAACCCTTTTCTATAAATGTGCTGATCTAGCTCTTACCAGTTACACAGTGTAGAAATATATATTTTGGCAGAAGATATTGGTGCTGGTTCAAATGGAAAATGATTACCTCAAATTCCAACAATCAGCTACTGCAACTGTAGAAAGTGATGTACTGCAAACTTTTAGTTCTCAACCAAAGGCTAAATAAAATGTTGATTTTCCAAGGAGTTGTTTATTTGACTGTAAGATAAACTCTGATATACGTTCTTAATCAGCAGCAAATGTTATTTTACTTACAGGTAAACCATTATCTCCTTCTTTGCCTGGTTTCCCACTGGGACCTGGTACTCCTTGTGCTCCTGGGGTTCCCTGCAAAGTAAAATAGAGCATTAGATTTAGGTTATTGCTGAAAATATTATCAGATCTTTATAAACCGAATTATCACGCTTCTTCCACATGAGCGCCCGACTCGATCATATTTCTTACACTAGCAGATGCTTTCACTCTGCAATTTAACTCAGCTGCCACAATGGCATCTGAAGCCTGTTAGCAGGAGTTAATAATACAGCATTACACATTCTAGTAAGATTACAAGATTGCATTACTAACCATTGGTCCAGGTGGACCTCTGGGTCCGGCAGGCCCATCTTTGCCAGGGAAACCCTAGAAAAGAGAATAACATTTTGATTAGATATACATAAAAATGTATGAATTTAACATAACCCGATGATCTTTTTAGGCATAGAAAAAAGTAAGAATGGGCAGCTAGAGTGAAATAAATCTGTAATCAATGGAGAAATCGAAAAAGAAAATACTGAGAGGGCCAAAACATTACATCATGCTGCACTGCAGGCCACCCTCCTGCTATGAATAAGCATTTCACAAAATTTATAATTCCACTTCACTTGCTGACAGAGAAAACTAGTAGCCCCAAAAATCTAAATCTTACTTTACATTTTTAAGTTTTTAATTTATGTGCGGTAATTTATACTTTCCAATAATAAATGGATCTACGGATCCCTTTATGTTAAAAATATAGGGGAACCTTGTTATAAAGGGAATTTTGGAGGCAGTTTCACTGAAGCTGGTGTTGTTTTAGTTTACGTAACATTTATTTAAATGTTTCAAAAGGTTTGATACATGTTTTGCATCTTTAAGACGTTGTTTAACTTTCTACACCATCCTACTTGGTTTCCGGACAACTTTTCAAAGTGCAGTAATGTAATAGGTCACAAAAAAGCAGCCCAAAAGTCCACAACATCGCTTTTCTGCAATTTTGTTTTCTTCATCTCAATTTTGGCATTCAAGTTCTGATAAATTCTTACCATAGTACTGGTAGATGTAGCTTTTCAAATAAAAACAACTTATTCTGAATGTAAACACAAGTAAAGGAAGGCCCGGGAAGGTGGTCAGCGAACGTTTGGGGCTCACAGCTACAGTATCATGTATTTTTATGACATAACCTATAGATATGTCATGTAATGCTTCAGAATAGCTCTTTAATCTTAATAAATCATGCTGTGCTGCATATTGTAGGTTTGGTCACTCTAACTTATAGGTTTTTTAAAGATACCTGCTTTTTCCTAGAAATCATGCCATGACTAATCATTGGCTGTGTTTCATGTTATATATTAGCAATAGGGAGAAGAGTTACAAAGCCTGGCATAGCTCACAATTAAATAGGGTGCTGTTTATTGAAAATAAGATATTTTAATCTCATCCAGAAAACCCCCTGAAATCACTTATTTATCATCTGTTTTACACAGCTGTTGTGACGGCCCTCTAACAGTTACTCTTCTTGTCTACCTAGACACATGAACACTTAGCTTAGGCAAGCATGCTTGTATCTAAATTGGAAAGGGAAACAAGCTGACAATTTTATTCTATGGACAGGCATAGCAAATAGCTTTCAGCAGATATAATTATTACTGACTTACAGTTTTGGCTCAAAAGTATGCACATTTTAGACACCCCTTAGTGCTGCTTATCTCTAGGTAAGGCAAAGATTTGAAAGCTCTAAATACTGTAAACCTGCTGGATCTCTGCATTTATCCCAGTACTTGAGATCATTAGGCTCCACTGGCAAATATCTATGAATAGCTTTATTACATAAAACTGCTGGCTTTGTAAACAATAAATTTATATATCTGGTAGGCTTAATTAAACATAATCCTGTATTTGAGAGCGCTCTTTTCCTATCAGTAGATTGTGATAAGCATAATAAAAATAATATAAATCTCCACCATGTAGGACTGATTAAACTGACATGCTATTTACACTCAGCAAATGGATACCAGGCAGTATAATGCTGCTTTCAACAATTTCTGACACATTATTTTGAACAGTCTTTTATCTCCACTTTCCAGATGAAATGAAACACGTCTTCTATAAATTCAAGAAGAAAGAATTTAGTGTGCTTTGTCTAAAAAAACTGAATTTTGTGTTTACCCCTCCACTGTTTTATCATTTCTGCATCCAGCTTTTCCTTTTGTGTGTATCCAAACAAATTTGCCTTGTATAATTTCCTATTCCCTCCTTAAATAAAACAATAAACGGACCATCATTCCATAGGAGTATGTATTTGGCTAGATATGCAGAAGTCTTCCAAGTTATAATGGCCTCAGTGGTGAAGAAAAGTAGTAACATCATTACAGCAGCGGTCTCCTGGCAGTGATGTCGTAACCAGCAACCTTGCGTGACTGGTGGTCAGGGGAGTCCACAGTGACTGTGACTAGTGAAGTGGTCAGAGTTATCACCTCTATGAAGCAATGTAAACAGGGATAGAAGGAGCATCAGGGGCAACACGTCCCTAGGGTCCTAGTCTATCCCCATATGGGATCTGGAGAGAGGAGCTTTCTCTCATGAGCTTGGAGCTTCCTGTGATATGATTGGAGTGTAACACATCACAGGACATCATCCTGCAAGGAGCATCCTGTAACCATTGAGACCCCACTGCACTGCACTGAAACCTGAGCCACCACAGTTGAGATGAAAGGGAGAGGGGTGTATAAAAGAGCTGAGGTGTGATCAATATAAATAGAAAGATAGAGTATGATGACCTAGAGCTACAGATGGACCAAGAGGTAGAGGTATGTCCCTGCCAAGGTCATGATTCATTATGTCATGATCTTATGTAATAACAGTAAATAAGGTTATCTGGTTTTAAATAAAAGCAGAGAAAGTATGATATCCTATATTCATGGTGCCAGTCTTATAGCCCAGCACCAATGCAGTCGCTAGGTACATATATATAGAGACATCAGGCAAAAAACTAGAGATGACATTATGGCAAATGCATGGTTGGATGAAACAAATAAAAGTGAGTCATAAAAGACGTTTAGATAAACAATATATTTTAAATATCCACTGCACCTCATTGCGCAAGATTAGATTGTCCCAATCCTTGGTGGTCTTACCCATTCAACAGCTTGAAATAAGATGGAGTGAAAGTACCCATTATGTGTTTCCGGGAAATGTTTGGTGACAAGAGCATCATTCATGGTTCAAGGGACAGTTGTGTGTCATGAGATACACAACCCCTGTCGTCAGGCATGTGACATGATCCCTGTCCTCATATTGTGCCCCTACACTTGCACCATAAGAATCCTCCAGCCTGTGTAAAGCACAGGTTTAACAACTGCCACATTTCAAAGTGTCTGGACATGGGCAGCCAAGCCATCTAGGAGCCTTCCAGACCAGTTCTAGATGGCTATCTCTTAAATTCTTACCCCAACTATATGTAAATGTGAATGTTTCAGAGATGCTCATTATGCACATTAACCCTTTAGGTTCCTGTTTTATCTGAAAAAGTGCAAGGATAATGAGAGTTGGAACGGCTCATTTTTTACACTTGCACTATTTTTCATGAATCGCCCAAAGTGTAATCATAACCCCATTCTAATTAAATGAGAATATATTTTACAAGTCATGCACTGCATGTAAAATACATCTCTTTATACACTTTTCACACAATTACCCTTTATCACTCTGCAGGAATCCCGAATCACAGATGTAAAAGAAACATATATGTTAAATATATCTGCTAACCCAAATAATTCCTCATTTTCTTTGGCAAGAACACAATCCCATATTTTCCCTCCTGCACTCTTCTTTGATGCCTGAAGAGCATAAGGCTAAAAATATAGATTTTAAGGACTTTGTGCTCTGTTTGTGTTGTAATTCTGTTATACATTTATTTTTTATTTATTAAAATGATCTAAAAAATTAAAACACGAAAAAGTAAAAAATAAAGGATTACAGAAAATGACACATTAGCTTCTGTTCAAGACTAAACCTCAAGCGACTTGCAGGTCATTGTTCAATGTGCAAGGATTAGTTCTACAAGTAATGCTGATCTGCTACTAATTAAACGATGTAAAAGGATGTCTTTACATGTTACTTGCAAATGTTTTCGAGCTGCATGTTTAGGAAATGTTTAGGGTGGTGCCCTATATTGTAGTGGGTTAGAGTTAGCCTAGGGAAGTCTGGGGACATCCTTCCGTATAGACCCACGGGGAAAGCAAGCATAGGCAAAACATATTTAAATGATCATTTAGCGGTTAATGCAGTTTTCCTGCAATAATAGGGATATGTTGTCACACTTTCTCTTCTGTTTAAAATACAAGAAGGCCATAAGAGTATTTAAGGGCATCTACCATCAGATTTACAAGTGTGCAAATCTCGCGATCATACTATCCAGCCGCTGCACTGGATTGCAAGACTGGCAGTCAGCCAGTGACGTAGTCAGAGAGCAGGAAGTCTGCACATCAGGTGGGACGAGGGGGAATATTTAGAGATGGGGAAGTGCATAATTTATTAGCTGCTACAGCTAAAAGAAGCTCCAATGACCTCGGCTAGAGCACCTCAGACTCATACACATATTTTTATGGAATTTCACCTGAAATTTGGAGTGCTGCCAAATTTCTGAAGTATATACTGGAGACTATGCTGCCAATAGTCTGACTGACTTGCACCCACTTTATTTGTGCTGCTCTGGAACTTCCCTATAGTGAAGGATAGACTATCTATGCCCTAAAGGGAAAGGGATAACACTGACTGAAAGTAGACTTTAGAAACATACCCTTGGTCCTGGTGGACCCATAGGTCCAGCTGGTCCAGTTACACCAGGAGATCCCTTGAAAAAAACAAAGAAATTAATTAATGTTGACACACTTTTTACATTTCTGTTAAAAGATCTAACGTGAATTTTGTATAATTTTAGTTATAATTCATTAAAAATTTAGCATAAACAGAAAGAAAATGTATCCATCAACTTACCATTCTTCCTGGCAAACCAGGGTCACCTTGATCACCCTTAATACCTTGACGGCCCTAAATGAATGTGAAATAAAGATAATCATTGCAAAATACAGTATTTGTCGCCTTGTAGTTTGACTGAATTTAATTACTGGACTCTAAATATTTAATTAAAGCACTTTAAGGAACTTTAGAAGTGTCATGACTAGAGATGAGCGAGTATACTCGTCCGAGCTTGATGCTCGTTCGTGTATTAAGGTACTCGAAACGGCTCGTTGCTCGGACGAGTATTTCCCCTGCTCGAGATCGAGCATTTAATTAAAAAAACACAGTGAAGAACAATGAAGAATAGAATAAAAACAGTGAACACAGTGAACACAGGATCATTTAAGTGAAAAACACAGTGAAAAACACAGTGAAGAATAGATTACAGATGTTCGGCACATCTGCTTACTTGTCGGAAGATACGTGCGGAACAAAATAGTATGTGAAGAACAATATATATGTGTGAAGAACACATTAAAGAACACAGGGAGCAGGACAGAGACAACGGGGAGCAGCACGGAGACACCGGGGAGCAGCACAGAGACACCGGGGAGCAGCACGGAGACATGGGGCAGCGGCAGCACGGAGACTTGGGGCAGCGGCAGCACGGAGACATGGGGCAGCGGCAGCACAGAGACATGGGGCAGCGGCAGCACGGAGACATGGGGCAGCGGCAGCACGGAGACATCGGGCAGCGGCACGGAGCGGCACGGAGACATCGGGGAGTGGCACGGAGACATCGGGGCGCGGAGACATCGGGGAGCGGCACGGAGACATCGGGGAGCGGCACGGAGACATTGGGGCACGGAGACATCGGGGAGCGGCATGGAGACATCGGGCAGCTGCACGGAGACATCGGGGCACGGAGACATCGGGGATCGGCACAGAGACATTGGGGCACGGAGACATTGGGGAGCGGCACAGAGACATCGGGCAGCGGCACGGAGACATCGGGCAGCGGCACGGAGCGGCACGGAGACATCGGGGAGCGGCACGGAGACATCGGGGCACGGAGACATCGGGCAGCAGCACGGAGACATCGGGGAGACTTCAGTGGAAGAAGAGCAGCGGATCCCGGGACAGCGTTTCCCCCGACAAGTAAGCAGATGTGCCGAACATCTGCAATCTATTCTTCACTGTGTTTTTCACTTAAATGATCCTGTGTTCACTGTTTTAATTCTATTCTTCACTGTTCTTCACATCTGCTAACTTGTCGGGAGATAATATACGCGCGGAACAGTGAAGAATAGATTGCAGATGTTTGCATACATCTGCTAACTTATCAGAAGACATTCTTTTTCAATTAATTAACACATTTTATTCCCGAACCATGGTCCCTTTGAAAAATGCTCGAGTCTCCCATTGACTTCAATGGGGCTCGTTATTCGAGACGAGCACTCGAGCATCTGGAAAAGTTCGTCTCGAATAACGAGCACTCGAGCATTTTAGTGCTCGCTCATCTCTAGTCATGACATTTTGAACACATTCTTTTCAAACTCACAGGTTCTCCAGGAATAGAAATCCCAGGAGGTCCTTGTGGGCCAGGAGGCCCTTGTGGACCAGGTAGGCCAGGTTCACCGCGTTGCCCAGGGGGACCCTGTAATCAAGGAAAAAAGAGAAATATGTTAAGAGACATAATGTAATATCAGTGTTAAAGCTCTTCACTTTTCTTTCATTCATTCCAATCTTTATGAGTGGACACAATTTTATGACACAATTTTGTGTCAGTTTCTGGAAATAATTTTTTTCTTTAATCAAAAGCTTTAGGATTTAGATTTATTGAAACTCCAAACATTAAATTTATTGAAATACTTGAAAGCAAGTTTATTTATCATAGCTCATTCACACAATTCTAGTCCAGTTAAATTAAGAGGTTCCTTTTATCTGTTACATTCAGTAAATATACCCTCAAAAAGGTGTCTCAAAGTTCCACACATATCAAACTAAATATCCTAGAATGTGTTGGATTCTGAGTGTTTGTAAAGTTTAAGCCCTGTTATCAAAGGCTACATTAATTTTCCATATAGTTATATCATAATAACTTTATACTTACTGAAGGTCCATCTACACCCCGATCACCTCTGGGACCTTTGCTACCAGGCATGCCCTAAAAATGAGAGTATGTTTGTAATTAGATTACATGAGGCACAAATCTTTGACTCCTAATAAATAACCTTGAGCACTTAGGAATTTTAAAATGTAATTTTCCCTCTACTTTATCATATTTAGCAAAAAGCCATCAGAAATTCATTATATTTGCCAATCTTAGTCAACAGGCCCAATAGTAGAGAATCCATATGTAGAAAAAGACATTTAAATAGATACAAAGAAGTAAAGTGCGATCTGACCGGAGCTCAAAAATGTCTCTTCAATTTTCCCTCTGTTTTAATATGCATATAGATCCAGGTATATAAGGGTGGTGCCCTATATTGTAGTGGGTTAGAGTTAGCCTAGGGAAATCTGGGGACATCCTTCCGTATAGACCCACGGGGAAAGCAAGCATAGGCCTGGCCAAGGATTTTTGAAGGGAGTACGGTCTCCAGGGCAGTGTGCCACAGTGTGCCACATAACTTGGAGAAACACCCAAAGATCTGTAACTTCTATATTGAGGATGACAAAATAATTTGAAAATAAGTCATGGAACAATCCATTCTTACAGATGGGCCAGCTGGTCCTGGAGCTCCAATACTGTCTTGTGCACAAGTACAGGCATGTGGTAGTGCTGGACACTTAGCTTCATCTCTCTGAAACAGATTAAATGATATCATGATATAAAACTCTAAATAAAGTAAACACACCATATTGTTAAAGTAAGAACATTGAAAAATAAACATGCATTGATAGGACACAGTATGTAAATCAAATGTGTACGTTAAGAACCAAGTCCTTTCAATCAGTTCTAAGAGAAAACAACCCCTAACAACCCCTTTTTCATTAATGTGATAAAATGCCTTTGCATGAATTAGGGAAATGCATCTACAGGGGTGTCGGTAAAATGTTCTGCAGTACTGACAGGAGTTTATGTTGAAGCTTGTGCATACTGACGCCATCATGTGTGAAACCCATCAAGCCACAAGTGAGCTTATGATATTGAGTGAAATGTATACACTACCTTGGCTGACACAATATCCTACTATGTTTATAGTTGGCTGATAGTGGGCTAATGTATGACGTAAGAGATGCCACAGATGGTTTAAAGAATGACTTTTCTAAAGCATATTATTTTCCTGTTTGCAAACTGCCAAAAACGTATTTGCTTTTGCAGTTCTACTTTGTATATCTTTGCAGATTGCTGAAGTCATCTGATATCCGAAAAGCCTTTGTGTTTGTGCAAGGTTCTTAAATTAATGACATTCAGATTGGCTACTAGTTTATATATTTTCTTGCACTAAGTATGGGCATCATTGTGTAATCAGCCCCATAATGAAAACAGCACCAAATGATTTATTGGCTACTTTAATACCTTTACCAGAAAGCATTGATGTTTTGGCAGTTTAATCTTGTTTTTTGACTTCCACTATGTTATACTCAAGCCTTGCAAAACCCTTTGGGAGATTTATGAGGGCATTACGCAATCCCTAAGAGTCATATCTGCTGAAATGACTACCACAGAATAATTTTTTTAAACTATATTAAATCTATTGTCAGAAAGAGGCTAAGGCTGTACAAAAAAGGTTGTCAGGCAATGTCCCTACATGGCAGATATCTGGTAAACTATACAGCAGACACCTGTGGCTAACTGCTGAGATTGATGCTGGTAAAAGTTGTGTCAATTAACTTGTTAGTTGTCATCAGCAAAGCTGATCACTTTAAACATCACTTTAAACAGCAGCATCACAAGGACATGGCAATATTGCTGGCTATTGGCACAACATCATCTGGGGTTGCTGATTGGTTACTTTTACACTGTGCACCTCTGGGAAGCGCCTATGGCTGCCAATTAACACTTTTTATCAAAGCCTGCCAGAGGCAAGATGTAATATTCACACTATATTGCTGTATATTCACAATATATTACAGTACGTTTTTTTTTCCAGTACATTGCATGAGCGATGGAACCTAAAAAATTTAAAAAATATTTTTAAAAAATGAATAAAAGTAGAAATTCAAATCATACCCCACTTTTTCTAGGACAAATAGAAAACTAGAGAAATGAAATCATAAACAAGATAGAGACTTTTGGGACACTGCATAACCTAACTTTTAAAATAGTTGCCACTTTTTCTCTATTTTAAAACACAAAGTTGTGAATAAAAAGTGATCAAAAAGTCACAGTCTTGAAAATGGTAACTATGAAAATATCATCTTGTTTCACAGCTTCATATGCTGAAGTATGAAAAAGTTTTTAGCTTCATAATTGGGAAAAATTAAAATCTATATAAATTTGGTTTCCCCATGACCGCAATGACCTAAAGAATAAAGGGGAGGTTTCATACGGAGCACACAGAGAAAGCAATAAAAACAATATCCAACAAAAAATAGTGCAATTTCATCCCATTTGGAATTTTTTTCCCGCTTCCCAATACACTGCATGGAATATTTAAGAAATGAAAATGGACTAAGGGATTAAATCATGTGCATAGAAGCCAGCCTACACATCTCATAAAAAAAAGCTATGAACAGCATAAAGATGTGTTTCTTCTTAAATGATGAACACATCAGTATGGGCACAGTTGGGAAAAGGAGAATACTGTATTTCAATGTAATCTAGGTAAAAATATTTCATTGGTTGGCTTATTTGGTCCTGTTTGTGCCTTTTTATTTATATATAAATAAAAGGAAATGAAATTATGATGTCTATAATTTATTTGACACATTTGATCAATAGATAAAAAACAGATGGGGCATAACTATAGGGGTTGCAAACTTAGAAGGGAACCTAAAACTCCACCTGCTTTTTAACAGAACCTTGCTATAGGCCGTGACCTTTAAAGTAACTTCCTATTTTATGCACAACGTATACTTTGCTACTGTGGCCATAGGATATCCACAAGTTAAAATATTTATATAAGACTTACCATTGCAGGAATATCACAGCATCTATCCCGACTTGCCCAGGTTACAGTACACACAATGTCAAACATCTGGAGAAGGAACTGGGAACAAGGCAAAAGCTTGTTTACTTGTCATGTCATTTGCGTATTTCTTTATCAGACATTTCAAGACATTTGCTTAGCATTCACATCTGAATAGATGACAAATGAACATCTGCAGTGAATTACAAAGTGTGATGTCATCTTGTAAGTAAAGTTAAGTTCTACTTGTTTGGCAAGTTTCTCCATTGTAAAATTCATTGTTCTGGCTATACTTGATGTGGCACATAAAACTTAAATTATTACACATTGGAAGTTTGCCAAGCACTGCCCTGGCTCTTACATTTTATATAATATTACATGTGAGTGAGCTTATACCCACATAACTGCAGAGGATATATGTGTGCTGTGAAAATGCAGAGGCTTCAGTAACATAAAGCTTAAAAAATAAAATTTTTGCATCAAATCCTGATGAATTGTCTAAAAATGGTGAAAGTCCATGTTATTGTATTGATTACATTAATATCTAATGCTCATGACTCATGGATTGAAAACACTTTAAAATAAGGTTGTAATAGAACATATATATAACTAAATTATATATACTCTTAAGGAAGATCTAATGTATTCTCTTAAAGAGAGACTTACTGGGGCTGATTTTTTGTCACCCTTGAGCTTTCCAAGTACTTCAAATCCATCTGTAGAAATGACACCAGCTTCCTTAATCGGTTTCTCTGCCACTTCATTACAGTCAATATAGATTCTCACATACGTAGGAGACACCACAATGTTGACCTAAATATAATAATATTGTTGATCAGATATTGTTTTCTTTGAAAAGGTTTCATAAAAATACATATTTAACACTCATTTCTTATCACTTTTGTATGATAGCTAATACACTATGGGGGATATTTATCTTTTTTCCTTTTTTTTCTCAGCAGTTGTGAATATGCATACTTTTCAGTGACTTTTCTATATTTGCACCACAATTTTCGGTGCCCAGCTTTTGGATGGATTCACTTTATGCAGCTGTTTAGACTAAAGTTAGTTGTATTGGCCAACTGCCAATGAAAAAGTTGCAGAAAAAGTGTGCATAAGCTTGTCTGGTCTCATGTGGTGAATTTGGTCAGGAAGAAGCAGGACAACCAACTTTGCGACTTTTTTGTCGAAAAATGTGCACCTTTTTTTTTTAAAGTTGCATCTTGCACATGTGTTACCCTAACAGTGGAAATTAAAACAAGGAAAATCCAACTAAGACAAATTAGACTAAGAAACAAGACAAATAAGGAACTAGAAGGGCATGAAAACAAGAAAGACAAAAGATATGTCTCGTCCAAAATTTTACCCAATAAGAAGTTTGCTGTATCTTCTGTGTTTAGCTAAATTAGGACACAATCAGAAGACAATCACACAGAGGGGCGAATTGAATTACCCAAACATTAGTTAACTCATCTTTCCAAAGTTTCATTTGCTATGCTTAACCTACAAAATGAGGTTGGTTTCCACCATGGAAATTGGTGGCAGACAAACTCTTTGCCAGGAAAGCAGATTTTTTATTTCTTCATTACATGATTCAATCCTGAATTTTTTTTCAAAGATATAGGCATGTCATAAAATTGTCAGTAACAAATCCGTTAATGACTATTCTTTTTAAATATACCAATTAATGATTTTACTTAATTTGTTACTTTTTCGCCACCTTCTAATATATACGGATATGTATCTAATTACACGGGATACACTCAATTTCATGACATAATAAACCACAGTATTAAAATGTAATTAACAGTCTCTTTGCCAAAAGGATGGGTTTTCAAACTCTGTACAAACCGTAATTATTTCCAGCAAACTAAGCAATTCCCTGTAGAGTAGAGCAAATTAGATTTATACCATCTGACATCTTTCTGTCTCACTAATGGAGCCTGTAGTGGTGGCAAATCCATTAGCAGATTTGCAGGTCGCAAATAAGGGGCCTTGAAGCACCATGAAAATACCTAATGGAAGACTATATGGCCTTGAGCTAGTACACAACCTTTACACATGTTTGTGTGCACGATGCTTTAGTGTACAAACTGGGTCCTGTATAGTGAAACTATCTAACCAAACTTAATACAGTAAATCCCCTATTACACTAACACCTCTAACTTAAATGTTGTACGCACTATGCCAATAAAATGTCATTAGTGTTGAACAATGCCAGGACCAAAATGCCAGGACCAAACTCTTACATCTGCTTTTTGGTCCTAATGTTTTTACACTATTAGCGCTTCCCCCTTTCTGCCACTATATATTATATGGAATGTGTGTCTGAGGGTTTTTTTTTAGTGTCTGAATCAATTGAGAGTCTAATCTAGGGTTGGGATAAGCCCTAGAGCCTATAATGGAATCTGTAAAGGTTTTCCAAAAATTGGGACGAATATAGGGCATAATTAAATAGCAGAAATGCAGAACTGCCACAGTAGCCTTCCTATTTTTGGTAGGTATGGTGAAGGACCACAAAATGTAAGTCCTGCTGGTTATATGTTTTATGCAAGTTCATGGTAGACTTTTGCACAATACCAGGAAAGAGGTATTATTTTTAAGCCTTAATTTAGATGATTCTTTGGTTTAATTTTACACTTTTAATATTTTGGGAAGTAGCGCATTTGATATAGAAATATGACACAGAATCATAATTTTGTTACCTTATTTTCAAACTCAATTTTTCCAATGGAATTCAATAAATTCAGCTTAAAGGACATCTACTGCCAGGATCAAGGGTAGTAAACCAAGCACACTTACATGCTGGTGTATGTCCCCCACTGGCAGGATCTGCACTTCTTTAAGCCTCCTATGTCCTTGTTTTTAAGAAAAGAAGGCTTTAAAAATTATGCAAATAAGAGTCAGGAGCTCCAGGCTCCGATAATGTCTAAGGTGCCTGGAGCCCCTCAGACTTGTTTGCATAATTTTAAAAGCCTTTTTTGTAAAAACCAGAGAACAAAAAGCTAAAAGAAGAGCAGATCCTGCTAGAGAGGGCATACACCAGCATGTAAGTGTGCTTTGTTTACTATCCTTGATCCTCGTGATAGAGTTCCATGTACCTTAGCTTACATTGTATAGTTTTCTTTACAAATGTATTTACATAAAATTGAATTAATTACTGATTGGACTATTTAATAGAGCCTATTTTTCATAGTTTATTAGGATTATCAGTTAATTTTCTTTCTCAAAGCACACAGTGAGATCTTCAAATGCCTTTTTTGATAAAAATATTCTGTTGGCTGTGACACAAAGCCAAAATCAAATTCCATTCCCAGTTTCCAAGGCTATTTTGAAATACTTGGCTTCAAGTTCAAATAAAAAAATATATTTCCTTACATGTACTTTGTTTAAAGTCATTCTAGTAATTTCCTGTTATGTGTATGGTATGTAAAATGTAGTAAAGATGTATACAGTAAGGCTGCATAGGTATACATGTACAACTTTTTAAATGTTCAACAGAGAATGTCTGCAAAGGTAACTTAACCATATCTATAACCTAAGTTTTAATATAAGAACAGAAAAAACTGTATGTGATACAAAATAGACTTCTGCAGATAACCACACTACCACAAAGTCACTGGGCTCTGATAAATGTAACATTTCTGTCTGAGAGCACATATTGTTTCCTTCCAAAAAAACCACAGACAAATCTTCCAGGAGACTGACTTTTCGTTTATTTAGGATTTTGTCACTCACTTCTTATAATTCAGGATCACGGATTATTGAAGGGTTTTTCGGTTGCCATGAAAACAGCCATCAACATATAAACACAAAAGCATTTAAAGACTTCTCGAATGTTGGCTCCTTCTTCTCAAAGTCCAGCCAACCCCATTTATATTAAACAAATAAACCCATGTGGTTAAACCCATTCTTTAAATCACAATCATGACATCACTACAAACTAACTGTACCTCCCCTTTCCCCTTCAAACCAACCACAACATTTTTTTAAAAAATAGCCGATGCAGCTCAATGTGTAGTAAGGATTTGCTCTCCTTGTTTGTTTCCAGTTCTCCAGTTTCTCTTAGAATAATTGACTTCCTACCAATCCTGTACAACACAGCAGAATGATTTGGCAAAATGCTGACCAATGCCATGACTTGAACAATGCCAATGCTTCTGGTCTATGGTAACTTAGTGAAAAATATATTTTATAGAGTTTTTAAAACTATGGATCAGTTTACGGTAGAGGAAATAAAAAATATTTTTATAGCATGGTATGTAAAAATTAACGACAGCTTGGGAAGAATGTGCCCCTAATGCATGTTGACACCACCAGACTGTACAGTATCACTTATATATTCCAAAGACTGCTGGCTCCTACCACTGTCTTTTCCCATTATGTGCATAAACCAATTACCACATGAAAACAGAGAACACTATACCACAAAAAGGAGGAAAAGGAAAATGTGATTGTCTCAATCAACTGCTTGACTACAGAAGGTAAATTTAAGTGAGATCCATGGTTTCCTGAGAACATACGTTTGTTTGCTCTTCAAAGAGACTCACATTTCAGTCTCATTTACATAGCCAAACATTTCCCAGCATCTTAAGTTCAGCAGCTAAAAAGTGGCAAGCTATGACATTCATTGGTCTATGCCAGACCAAGTTTAGGCTCATTATCTTTCTATGGAAGACTGGCAAACAATATAAAAACAATTAGAGGGATAGCTTATATATCCTGATGTCATCATTTTTCATTTACAAAACCAACAAACCAAGCTGTACTGTACAAAAGTAAAGCCAAACAGAAGCCTTTGGCCATTATCCTATGTACACTGCGTAGTGGCCATTTCTGGCTACTGAAGCTTAATTATGTTCAAGTACTTCTGGTGAGCAAAAACGTTTTGTACTGTGCTCCATGTGGTGATTACAACTTCTGAAACCACCCAATAAGGAAGGGTGCTCAGTTACAGATCTAAAATGGAAGGCCTATTTTGAGTATAGGCCACGAATAAGGTAAATAGGGTTATGGTTTCTAAACTTTTAAAATTACATCTGAAAATTATGATAAAAAGTGACAAACTACTGCAGACAACTAATGTTGTCTGTCTTTGCACTGGTGGAGCCTGTTACATCTCCCTCAATGTGTCTAAATTATTTACAAATATATGAAATAACATTGGAGTCCTGTCTAAGAATACATCAGGAGGTATTATGTTCTCATAAGCGAAAAAAATGCCAAAAGACTGGTATGAAAATGATATTGATTGTAGTGTGACTATGTGTAAGGGCAATAATAAGTGTGGGCTCTACTGGAGACATAGGGGGTCATTTATCTTAGGCTTTTCTCTTTTTTATTGTTTATTTGCAACATTTGCAGCTTTTATACTCCACGCAAAGTTAGATGAGCAAGAATTATCAGCTCTGTGCCTGATATATCTTTAAAATCCAGAAGAGGATGTATAAAAATGGTGCAATTTTTGGCGAAAATTGTGGTTAAAAAGTTGCAAATAAACCCCAGTCCTGTCCATGCAATTGGAAAAACTTTAGAAGGGAATGCAGAAGAGTTTTTTATTAAAAAGCCCAAAATCCTGAATAATTAAAACAGACAGGCACAAATGTCCTGACTAAAGATAAATGATGTAAATGATAGATTGATGTAATTCTAATCTCTGTACAGCACTGGAAATATGGAAGGTAATGGAAACGAAAAAAAAAAATTGTGCATACAGAAGATATACTGTCTAAAATACTTGAAAATCAAACTTTATAGCTGTGTCTTATTTTGCTCTTTATATGAAAGATGGATAGATGGTAGATATATGTGAAACAATGGAAAAAGTTGCTCACAAAATTTTTGCGATATCATTTTCACCAGAGGATCCTTCTGGGCCATAACAGACAAAAAATACAACCTGACTTTTCACTGACTGACATGAAATAAAATGGTCATAAAAGTGAGGAGAATATATTTTATTCCATAATCATTTCCCGGACTTTTAAGACATCTTTAGGCCACTGTGATTTATGGGCTGGAGGAAAGACTCACTATTAAAATGTAAGGTGTCCTGCATATTTTACAGAGTGCACATTCTGTACTGGCGTATAATACAAATCACTTCATTCCAAATCTATCTGCAGATCTGTTGATCTTGTCTGACTTATATGTGTCTGACACTATGCATTGTAACTAGAGCAACTTATTTGTCTTTTCTAACCCCAAAACGTAGAAAACCAAAGTTACTTACAGCTAGGGAGATCAACAATTGCATCTCCAAAGAAATCCATTGCATTTGTAACATAGTAAATAGAGAATTTATAAATTGGACAGCAGAGTTATTGAGCAGCTTTGACTCAATAAATTTGCAGACAGATTGTACATCACAAAAGATTAAGACCTTTGTGAAATTTACAGCCAAGCTACTGCAAGTCAAAGATGAAGTACAGACCACCGCAGATGTATCACTCCTGCAGCTGTTATACTACTGGCTGGTTATTTTCATTGAGCCCCTGCAGACTCATTAAAAGTGTGAATAATCACAAAAATATCTAAATATGTAAAACTATCGCTGTTAAGCTCCAAAGAGTGTACTGTCTATATTTGTCCATACTCTTGTCCAACATCCCTCAAGACTGTGAAGCTGAATCAAGAAGAAGCTAAAATGTCTTAATCTTTCATATATAAGGGAATATTTAACAATATAGACTCGGATTCCTGTCTCCAGCCATTCACAAGATATTGAAGAGGAAGAGGATGCATTGGTGATGCTTCATCAATATGCACACCACCTCTCTATGGGCATGGGAGATTCAGCAATACCCAATGCTAACTGGACAGCACATAAAAACAACTCACTGGTCATCATCAAGAGAATATGATTAATCAGAAATACAAGAAGAACTGTGGTTTCTTTACCAGAGCTATAACTGACATTTGTTAAACACTATGGTCCAATAGGCTAAACTAAAAAGAGGTTTCTTAGTTTTCTCTCGGATTCAAAGTGACATTTTGTATTGAAGCTTCTCTTCAATTCTTCATGAAGATTGTTTCCTGAAGAATTGATGTGCAAACTGCTCATCAATTTGGACATTATAACAATGAGAAAAATGTTTCATTATATAAAAAGTTCAGTGGCAAGAATATATATAGTCTTTATCTAAATACATTATTAAGATTCTGCCTTTCTTGAGTCTTAAATGACAGTGTTACATGTGCAGTATTGGATGTACTAGACATTTAATTTGGCTCTCGTATTAAGCTTTTACATTTGGAATTACACATCTTTTATGTTCCAGCAATCATTGCCATCGACTTTGTTTTTCCAATGTTTCAAATATTGGACATGATATTAATTCTTGTTTCATAAGATCATGTTTCATACAGGAATGGTTACTGTGCACAGTCTGCCATCATTGATCAGCTACTGGATATTAGGGTCATAAAGCTCTGTTACAAACCCCAAGGATGATCATATTGAGCTTTGGCTTCTGTACAAAGCTGGATGTAACCTCCTCCCACTCTTTCTCATGTGGGATTCCCAAAGCCTATGAACTCATATAATACTTTACAGAGTGAAGTAAATACCAGTAGCTATATTTCATTTCTTCCCTATGTTCTAACATGGAATCGAGTGTTAATCATTTCATGAAAACCCAGAAATTTAGACCCCCCTAAGGGACTAGATATTATATTAGCTAGATTTCCTGCTGGTGACTTCTGGAGAAGGGAAATCAGTTACACCATGAAAAATTATGTTAAGTTCATTACTTAAAAAGAACTATTCATGTGACAGGCCATCAATGGGTTCTGAAAGCATTTACAGTCCTTTTACTGTTTTTACAGGTTCAGCACTTGAATGGTGCAAGATGGGGAGACACAGCAGTCAAAGCTACCAAGGTGGTCTAGCTGAAGTCATGTCAATCAACAGATGAACAATTAGTTAAGGCTTTCAATGTTTGATCAGTGAGTGTCTATCTTCTTTAAGTCCTGAAGAACTCTTATGTTTTCTATTCTATTGCAGTTTACTTTCTGCAGGCAGCATATACACTTTCCTGGCAGATGTCCCTAGCATTTTGGTGTTTGTGATAGGGATCAGATTGCTGCAAAGTCTAGAACACAGTTGTAGTGAAGCTGTGTTGAACAAACTGTAGATCAACAAAAGGTTCTATAATGATCTTTGTTCACTACAGTAAAATTATTATGGCTTAAATATAACCATCATATAAATATTTACAGAGTGGTTTACAAAGATCATTTGTGGATATAGGACACAACACTGAAAAGTTCTGTCTTTGAAGATGCACATTGATTTTATACTACAGAAACTAGATATGTATAACAGAGTATAGCAGAGTATGACCTTTTTTCCTTTTCATACTTATGCATTTTAGGTGACAGTAAGTATTAGAAAATATGAAAATAATTTACCTTATGAAAGCTCCCATAAAAGAGTTTTTTGATTTCATCGCCATCAAATGTTACTGTCTGAGTATCTCCTGTGGCTCCTTTGTTGAAGAATGAGAGTGTTTTTTTGGATCCTACACATTAAGTTAAAACAGAAAGTGACTAATTGTGCATATTTTTGGCAATACGTTATATACACAATACTTTAGATATGAGAATTCATATCAATACTCAATTATATAGTGCACACAAACAGATCCCAAAGTAACTGGTGCATATGCAGTGAGCCATTCCTGAAGGAATTATGACTATTTTACCCTTATTCCACCTACACTCCCTAGTTCATTGCACTAGCAACAGCCGCCTCCAGTTCCTGGCTCAGGTAGTAGTGATTTTTGACAGACTCTAAAGGAGATATGATCATATCCTAAGTCAGAACACTGGCTATAATATAATGTGCACCAACATTTTAGTGCAATTATAGGTGGAATTCTAAAGCTTTTGTAACTATAAATCACTGCCATTTTCTCAGATGTTAAAATGGATAGCACTATTGATGTTATACTATTCACATCACTGCTATGTAATATTGCAAGCTGCAAGTAAGAAAAAAAGAAAGATACTTACCATCCAGAGTCACTCCTGTCATTGGCTTATAGCCTTTGTCTGTAACCTGCCAAATTGAAAATGGCTCATTGGGAGTTTCAGGGAGCACACGGAACAATAGTATAATAGTATAGGATGGTGGTAATCCATCAGGATGGAGGTCTCTGTGATAAAAATACATAAATGCATGAATTACAAGAGCCTGATTTTATTGTTCATGTAAACAAAGCTTTAGAGTAGGTCCAATATACTCAGTCAAATGGACCATAACACATCGATAGCAATATATCCTACATTTTTAAAAAAATATCCATTGAAATCAATATATAGTATAACAATGTATTCAGATACACTGTTGTTACCATACTAATGTACACATGGAAGCACACTAATTCAATTTCATGATTCTAGTATTGTAGGTGGCAGGGCCTTTGTTGCATGCAATTACCTTAACATTTTTCTGCAACCTAATTACTATCAGCAATAACACTAGTTAGCTTACTCGGCCAGGTGGCTATCTTGTTGAATTTCTATTGTGCTATATTTAATAAGGACAAGTATAAGGTAGGAATTTAGGTGGTTAACCAGAAGGTTGTGTATGGGAACTATGCTGTAAGACACTAGTTATTGTGATTATTTTATATTTGTATTGTGTTACTGTGATCCAACATCCCTTTTTCTCTGTAAAGATCTACTTTAGGCCTACTGAAATAATGTTGAGAAAAAGACTGTAGTTTGCTTACGAGGTAGGTATTGAGAGGAAGGCATCTTTCTGGAGATTGTATGCAGGGAAGCTGTTGAATGAACCAGGTTGCATGGAAACACCTTGTACAGATGCGAAAGTCTTTTCTGTAAGGTTATATGCCTCAAGCATCCTGAAACCTGGGGAAAACAGAAATGTAAAAATGCACACTATCATAAGGAAAATTCCAATGTGCAAGACCCAAATCTAAAAAAATGTATCTCTTACCGGGGGATGTATAGCCTTCAAGGTATATAAGTGGGCAAGCTGGAAAAAAGCAATAATAAAATGATTTTATCTATATTTATAACTTCAGAACTTTATGACTTTACCATTTTCAAAATTCTAGATTGTAGCATATCATATTAAATCTCTCTTTCTCTACTAAAACATGGTATGCATTACGTGATGTATTTCTTGGCACCATATTTACTGGTCACACTCTTGTGTAAATAAGGCTCAAATATTTGTAAATGGAAGCAAAGCTCACAAAAGAACACAACATGTTCTTGTCATAGACGTTAATTTCCTGATGTGTCATATATTATGAACTTGGACTTATGGTCTGATAAAAGTTTTTTTGGCATGTTTGACATTCCTAGAAATAAGAGAAGTTCAGCTTTCTATTGGGAACCTTTTTCTTAGAATTTTCTTTGGCAGGTACTTAGACAAAAGGTCAATGTGACCCTATTTATTGAATTATTGAGCCAATAGTTGTTGATGGCTTCTCTTTGATTTCTTAATCCTTGGATTAATTTAGTATAATTGCAATATTATTTGCCATTCTATACAAATAAACATTCAAACTGGCAGCAAAAAGGTATTGCTTTGTTTATTTTGGAAGCAGTCGATACAATTGCAGTTATTTACACTAAGATAAATCAGTTTGAGGGGAGATTTATCAAGGCTTGCACTTAAATGACCAGGAATTACGACCACTTCCTCCCTGAAGCCACATCCGTGCCAAGTGGGTGTGGAGAGGCATTGTGCCAGACTGTGGACTAGCTATAGTTTGTGCCCTTCTATCAAGGTTATATCGGTATTCTACAATAGGCAGGTCCTGGCGTAGCATTGCCTCATTGCATGGCCATCCACCAGAGGGGCCAGCATTTGATAAATTCCCCCTCTGTTTTCTAGATCTATTATAAACCTTCTGATATAAAGATATATATAAACTTTATATGACACTTACTTGAAGTTGCAGTTTCACACACAAAGGTGATCAAATTATCCTCAATCTTCTCAAAAGCATCAAAATCATCCACAATGAAGACATGGCGTTCACTTGGTTTACTTCCTATATTTGTAAGTTCAGTATAATCCACATCAGCCACTCCTATAACAAATACACTAAAACCTGAAAACAATAAAAGATAGTGGCTTTAAGATGGCTGCCGTGTCATTTACATACATACTTAATTTTTGCTTAATCTTTCCACTATCTTACACTTTATTTCTATTGGTTTAGTGGCCTATATAACAATACATATTACAGCGAATGAGAAGATCTTTCATCAGAGTGTATTTTGGATGAATTAATTAAAATGAAACTTTAAAAATGTGTTCATCAATTTTCTATCATCAGTGCTCCCACTCTATAAAATACTTCTTAACATATTCAAGCATTTTCTCTTTAGTAAAAGGTTCCACAGCAATTTCTTAATATATTAAGCATATCTACATGTATTGTAAATAGAGTCAACATTGTGCATGATAAATTAGATTTAAAAGGGTTGGTCCCTTTTCTCTAGATCTGTCCTATTACTCAAGTCTCTGGATGTACCTTTGTCTTCACCACATTAGAAAACGTAAGCCTTTCCCTATTCTCATCATGCTGCCCTTTGCATATATATACAGAACCTCCTCTCTCTGCCTGCTCCAGCCCGTCCTCATGGTGTCACTCACTCTGTGTCTCTCTCACATTGTCCGTTTCACTGACAGACACAGGAAGAGGGGATGGGGAAAGCAGGATGAGTTATAACTCTCCTACTACATCCCCTCCTATTCATGAGTGTTCACTCATGTAAACAAAGAATCATGGAGAGTCTGCGGACAGCACTAAAGTAAGTATTATTGAATCACTTGATGAGCATTCAGGGATTATTATTAAGGCAATAAAGGCTCATGGGCAACTTATATAAAAGAGTGGCCAACCCTTTTTGGACATACTCCAGCAAATGTATTTTTTTTTATCTTTGGCCTATTAGAAAAGTACCTGATGCTAATGGTATTAAAGGTAATTAGAGATGAGCGAGTATACTCATCCGAGCTTGATGTTCGTAAGAGTATTAGCATACTCGGAACGCCTAGTTGCTCGGACGAGTATTTCCCCTGCTCGAGCATTTAATTAAGAAAAGACAGTGAAGAACAGTGAAGAATACAATTAAAACAGTGAACATGTGAACACAGGATCATTTAAGGGAAGAACACAGTGAAGAACACATTGCAGATGTTCCGAACATCTGCTAACTTAGCCGAGCCTAACGAGCGCCTAACGGTGGAGGAGCGGGGCAGGGCTGGAGGGCTGGAGCGAAACGGAGCGGGCATCACGGAGCGGAGACTGGATCAGGCATGCAGGACCGGAGGCTGAAGTGGAGCGGAGCGGGGGCTGGAGCAGGCATGGAGGAGCGGGGCTGGAGCGGGCATGGAGGAGCGAAGCAAGGCTGCAGTGGGCATGGAGGAGCGGGGCTGGAGTGGGCATGGAGGAGCGAAGCAGGGGCTGGTGCGGGCATGCAGGAGTGAAACAGAGCGGGCGGAGGCTGGAGCGGGTATGGAGGAGCGGAGCGGGGTTGGAGCGGGCATGGAGGAGCAGAGCAGGGCTGGAGCAGGCATGGAGGAGTGGGGCTGGAGTGGGCATGGAGGAGCGGGGGCTGGAGCGGGCATGGAGGAGCAGAGCGGGGGCTGGTGCGGGCATGGAGGAGCGAAACGGAGTGTGAATGGCGGAGAGGAGCGGGGGCTGAAGTGGAGGCTGGAGCGGAACAGGCTGGAGCAGGACCAACATTCCGACCCTGATCACATCACAGCCCAGCCCGAGCACAGAAAGAACAGTAAAGAACACATTGCAGATGTTCCGAACATCTGCTAATTTATCGGAAGACACGCGCAATAGTAACAATTAGAGATGAGCGAGTATACTCGTCCGAGCTTGATGCTCGTTCGAGTATTAAGGTACTCGAAACGGCTCGTTGCTCGGACGAGTATTTCCCCTGCTCGAGATCGAGCATTTAATTAAAAAAACACAGTGAAGAACAATGAAGAATAGAATAAAAACAGTGAACACAGGATCATTTAAGTGAAAAACACAGTGCAGAACACAGTGCAGAATAGATTACAGATGTTCGGCACATCTGCTTACTTGTCGGGAGATACGCGCGGAACGGTGCGTACAAAATAGTATGTGAAGAACAATATATATGTGTGTAAAGAACACATTGCAGATGTTTACATACATCTGCAATGTCTTCTTCACACATATATATTGTTCTTCACATGCTATTTTGTACGCACCGTTCCGCGCGTATCTCCCGACAAGTAAGCAGATGTGCCGAACATCTGTAATCTATTCTTCACTGTGATCTTTACTGTGTTTTTCACTTAAATGATCCTGTGTTCACTGTGTTCACTGTTTTTATTCTATTCTTCACTGTTCGGCACATCTGCTAACTTGTCGGAAGATACGCGCGGAACGGTGCGAACAAAATAGTATGTGAAGAACAATAAATATGTGTGAAGAACACATTGAAGAACACGGTGAGCAGGACAGAGACACCGGGGAGCAGCACAAAGACACCGGGGAGCAGCACAGAGACATCGGGCAGTGGCACGGAGACATCGGGCAGCGGCACGGAGCGACACGGAGACATAGGGGCACGGAGACATAGGGGCACGGAGACATAGGGGCACGGAGACATCGGGCAGCGGCACGGAGCGGCACAGAGACATAGGGGCACGGAGACATAGGGGCACAGAGACATAGAGGCACGGAGACATAGAGGCACGGAGACATAGGGGCACGGAGACATCGGGGCACGGAGACATCGGGCAGCGGCACGGAGCGGCACGGAGACATAGGGGCACGGAGACATAGGGGCACAGAGACATCGGGGCACGGAGACATCGGGGCACGGAGACATCGGGGCACAGAGACATCGGGGCACGGAGACATCGGGGCACGGAGACATAGGGGCACGGAGACATAGGGGCACGGAGACATAGGGGCACGGAGGCATCGGGGCACGGAAACATCGGGCAGCGGCACGGAGACATAGGGGCACGGAGACATAGGGGCACGGAGACATAGGGGCACAGAGACATAGGGGCACGGAGACATCGGGGCACGGAGGCATCGGGGCACGGAGACATCGGGGCACGGAGGCATCGGGGCACGGAGACATCGGGCAGCGGCACGGAGCGGCATGGAGACATAGGGGCACGGAGACATAGGGGCACGGAGACATCGGGGCACGGAGACATCGGGGCACGGAGACATCGGGCACGGAGACATAGGGGCACGGAGACATCGGGGCACGGAGACATCGGGGCACGGTGACATCGGGGCACGGAGACATCGGGGCACGGAGACATCGGGGCACGGAGACATCGGGGCACGGTGACATCGGGGCACGGAGACAAAGGGGCACAGAGACATAGGGGCACGGAGACATCGGGGCACAGAGACATTGGGGCACGGAGACATCGGGGCACGGTGACATCGGGGCACGGAGACATCGGGGCACGGAGACATCGGGGCACGGTGACATCGGGGCACGGAGACATCGGGGCACGGAGACATCGGGGCACGGAGACATCAGGGCACGGAGACATAGGGGCACGGAGACATCGGGGCACGGAGACATCGGGGCACGGAGACATCGGGGCACGGAGACATCGGGGCACGGAGACATCGGGCAGCGGCACGGAGCGGAACGGAGACATAGGGGCACGGAGACATAGGGACAGGGAGACATAGGGGCACGGAGACATCGGGGCACGGAGACATCGGGGCACGGAGACATCGGGGCACGGAGACATCGGGGCACGGAGACATAGGGGCACGGAGACATCGGGGCACGGAGACATCGGGCAGCGGCACGGAGACATCGGGGAGACTTCAGTGGAAGAAGAGCAGCGGATCCCGGGACAGCGTATCTCCCGACAAGTAAGCAGATGTGCCGAACATCTGTAATCTATTCTTCATTGTGTTTTTCACTTAAATGATCCTGTGTTCACTGTGTTCACTGTTTTTATTCTATTCTTCACTGTTCTTCACATCTGCTAACTTGTCGGGAGATAATATACGCGCGGAACAGTGAAGAATAGATTGCAGATGTTTGCATACATCTGCTAACTTATCAGAAGACGTTCTTTTTCAATTAATTAACACATTTTATTCCCGAACCATGGTCCCTTTGAAAAATGCTCGAGTCTCCCATTGACTTCAATGGGGCTCGTTATTCGAGACGAGCACTCGAGCATCAGGAAAAGTTCGTCTCGAATAACGAGCACTCGAGCATTTTAGTGCTCGCTCATCTCTAGTAACAATAGTATGTGAAGAACATTATCTGTGAAGAGCACATTGTATGGAAACATCTGCAATGTATTCTTCACACATATTGTTCTTCATATACTATTGTGAAGAACGCAGTTCGGCGTGCGTGTCTACGGATAAGTTACCAGATGTATGGAACATCTGCAATGTGTTCTTCACTGTGTTCTTTCAATGTGTATTTCAGTGAAAACATCTGCAAATATCTGCAATGTGTTCTTCTTTAGTGTTCTTTCAATGTTTTCTTTCAGTGAAAAATGCTTGAGTCTCCCATTGACTTCAATGGGGTTCGTTATTCGATATGAGCACTCCAGCATCGGGAAAAGTTCGACCCGAGTAATGAGCACTCGATCATTTTAGTGCTTGCTCATCTCTAAAGATAATCTTTTACTGACAGCTGTATATGTCAGTTATCTGCTCCCTTCTGGTCATCAGCTGTATCCTGTAACTAAGATTCTGATTCCTTAAACTGGGCCAGTGTCTTTTGTCTGGACAGGAAGTCAGCGACAACTATGCTCCAATAGGAATACTTAGTATAACCGACTTCCTGTCCACACACTAGATGCTGTGAAGAATCAGAGTGTCAGTCACAAGACACAGCGCAGCAGAATTTAACAGATAACTCATGAATACATCCATCCATCAGTAACAACACTACCTTCATTATAATTAACACCATGTACCTTTCTAGTGACTCAGAGTATATATTTTTTTGGCTGGAGTGTCTTTTTGCATGCTATTAGGAAAACTGATCTTGCATTCCTTAATATACAGATAAAAGAAGGACTTTCATTTAAAATATGTCTCTCCAAATGAGTTGTTAGCATTTCAGACTTTATAATATGACTGACTGTTATTTATTGTCTTGGAACAGCTAGAGTCACAACAGGGAACACTTTGTAGCTTCACAGTATGTGTTATACATATTATTCTCTAAAAAAAAAGTTGCATGCAACAAAAAACAAGTTATAGTTTCAATGATCAGACTGAGAAATAAGTCATGGATCATGCTTCTTTTCCAGTCATTTGAACATAGTCAAATGCCCTGTTCCATAATAAAGGTGGAAATGTGCATGAAGGGAAGACAATTTTCTTCTTGTCTGGAGCAACATATGTGTCTTTGCCTTGAGATATCCAGAGATTTGGGGTTAAGATTACTAGCTTTTAGAAACCTTACCTTACAATAAAGTAAAATTCTCTATATCTCCTGATTTATCCTAGGGAGTCTCAAGCTTAGAGGAAGATATGGAAGGACATATCTATTTATCAAATAACTGACATTAGTCTTAGAAACCAATGTTATAAGAAAGTATTCATTTTGTAGCCAGAACAACCAGAAAAAAATATTTAATTTCACTATGATCCTTTTATGGAGAAGCATACCAGAGTGCTGAATTTCCATGGCAGACTTCTTAACTTCATCCTGGGATCTTCCATCCGTCACCACTACAAGCACCTTGGGAACAGATCTTCTCATTCCATTTGCGAATGTCAAAACTTTATCACGCACAAACTTCAAGGCCTTACCTGCAAGAAAACATGCACAATACTTACAGCTCTGCTTAACCCACTAGTAACAATTATTATCATTATTTATAGAGCACCATTAATTCAATGGTGCTATGCATGAACTGATGTTCCATATATTTCATAGATTATATTAAAGTTGGTACTATGACAACATCTACATTTAATTTATTTTACGTGATTTAAAGAAATCTACCATCAAAATCAAACATGATAAACCAGAGACACTTAGTTATAGATCTAGAAACCATGGTAATCTTC